>NC_052147.1:271210356-271470426 GCF_902713615.1 Scyliorhinus canicula
ATCAGGTCAGACCATGAGAGGGTCGCTTAGGAGTCTGGTAATAGCCGTGAAGAAGCTGTTTTTGAATCTGTTCGTGCGTGTTCTCAGACTTTTAGATCTCCTGCCATATGGAAAAAGTTGGAAGAGCGAGTAAGCCGTTTGGGAGGGGTCTTTGATTATGCTGCCCACTTTCCCCAGGCAGCGGGAGATGTAGATGGAGTCAATGGATGGGAGGTGGGTTTGTGTGATGGACTGGGCAGTGTTCACAACAATTTGAAGTTTCTTGTGGTCTTGGGCCGAGCAGTTGCCATAGCAGGCTGTCATGCAGCCCGATAGGATGCTTTCTACGGTGCACCTGTAAAAGTTGGGAAAAGTCAGTGCAGACATGCTGAATTTCCTTTGTTTCCCGAAGAAGTATAGGTGCTGCTGTGCTTTCTTGGTGGTAGCGTTGACATGGGTGGATCAGGACAGAATGCTGGTGATGTGCACACCTCAGATTTGAGACTGTTAACCATCTCCACCTCGGCCCCCTTGATGCAGACAGGGGTGTGCACAGTACTTTGCTCCCTGAAGTCAATGACCAGCTCTTTAGTTTTGCTAGCATTGAGGGAGAGATTGTTGTCGTTACACCACTCTACTAGGTTCTCTTTCTCCCACCTGTATTCTGACTCGAGTTAATTACAGCACCTTCTGCACCCATGGCAATGAACATTTCAGCTTGCCACACAGCTACGATACGCTCATCAGCAGTAAGTGCATATCATTTCCTCTGTTATCTCAGTCCATACTTTGCACTTGAGAAATGGTGCTTGGAGCTAGGCGTTCTCCCTCGCATGTGCATTGCGGCCCACATGCTACTCTCACCTACTCTCACCTGATGCAGTTACCGGGGTGTGACCATTGTCGTACATAAGCAGATATGAAGAGCCACAGATGAGAGCTGGGTGAGTGTCGAGAACCAGGTGCAGTCATCCACTCAGCTGTGAACACAGGCGAGACGGTGGCACATTGGTAACGTTTTTATTTTTGAAAGCCTTCTTTTTGATCTCAAATCATTTATGACAGGGGCCTGTGGCGAACATCACATCACAAGCAACAGGATTGTCCATCCTACGCAATGCTTTGGAGGCAAGCTTCACAAGCCTTGTTGAATTGTTAAACATTTCCACCTCCCTCGCAAACGGCAGCTGAATATATAACTGTCTTCTCAGGCGAATAAGGAAAGAGGAAGAAAAATAATCAAGTGGAACAGAAGATGGAATTTTCGACGAACATTCCAAATGCCTGTGCTGATGTTCTGGGGAAGAAGGGTTCCCCAAAGCAGCTGGTGGAATTTAAATACAATTAATAATCTGGAACTGTAAAGCTAATGAAACCATGAAATAACCATGAGAGCATTGCTGATTGTCATCAAAATCCATTTGGTTCACTGATGTCCCTTAGCCGGTCTGACCTGCATGTGACTCCAGTCCCTCAGCAACGTGGCTCACTCTTAACTGTCCTCTGGAATAGTGGGGCGAGCCACGGAGTTAAAGAGCAATTAGGGATAGAATCCATGCTGTGCAGAAGGTGGCCTTTCAGCCCATCGAGCCTGCACCAGCCCTTGGAAAGAGTACCCAATCTAAGCCCACGCCTCCACCTTACCCCCGCAACCCAGTAACCCCACCTTGCCTTTTGGATTCTAAGGGGCAACAAATGCTGGCGTTGTCATTGATGCCCAAGAATAAAAAGGAAAGAATGAAAAAATATACATCTCTGACACATATCCCAGAGTAAGGATGCAAATGAGCAGACCTATCTCCCTGAGGCTCACTTGCAGTTGCAAAGATCTCTCCCACCCTCTTGTTATTAGAAATCTCTGTGTGCATTATGGCTGAGCTACCTGACTTTGATACAGGCAGCTGCATCAATTAGAGAAGATGATCTGCTTGTTAAATTGAACTAAGTGCATTCAGGTTTAGAAAGCTTTTCTTAAAATGCTCCTGGAAGGTTACAGCAGCACTTTAGCCATTAATCGTACATACATCTGCAATTCAGGTGATAGGGATTCACAAAAATACCTCCAGCCTGTGCTGAGTTGGGTGATGCTCCGTGACTCGCTTCTTGGGAAAATTCCATTATCTGTTCTGCTTCATTACTTTTCTTTCCCTTTTCTTATTCCCCTGAGAAGTGACTGCCTTACTTCATGCAGTCCCGATTAGCAGCTAACGAGCCTGAGTAAGTTCGCAAAGAAGACATTTTTATGTCCAGCTGCCGTCACGAAGGAGGTGGAAAAGTTTAACAATTCAACAAGGGTTGTGAGCGTTGCTTCCGAAGCATTGCATGGGATGGACAGTCCCATAGCCTACGATGTGATGTCCGCTTTAGGCTCCTGTCATAACTGTTTTGACATCCAAAGATAAATTTCAAAAAACAAAAATGTTGCCGAACATTCCTCAAATTGGTTCAAAGGAAAATACTGTGGATGTTGTTCTGCAGATGGATCATTGAAACATAGAATTTACAGTGCAGAAAGAGGCCATTTGACCCATTGAGTCTGAACTGGCCCTTGGAAAGAGCACTCTACTCAAGCCCACGCCTCCACCCTATCCCCATAACCCAGTAAGCCCACCTAACCTTTTGGACTAAGGGGCAATTTATCATGGCCAATCCATTTAACCTGCACATCTTTGGACTGTGGGAGGAAACCAGAACGCCCAGAGGAAACCCACGCAGACACGGGGAGGACATGCAAACTCCACACAGTCACCCAAGACTAGAAGTAAACCCAGGTTCCATAATTTTCTGTTCCCTCAAATTGGAACAGCTGCAAATGTGGACTCAGGGAAAACTCTAGTCTTGCCAGCCCAGTGATCAAATATAGTGCTGGTGCACATCTGTATAGCTTCCCTTGATCACTTGTGTTTCTTTTAGAAAGCTTATTGCATTCTCTCTTGTTTTCAATCATGGGATGCAAACATCATTCAACAGCTACGGCCTTGATGCGCCCTTTGGGAGTTTGCATGCTATTTCAATGTATCTGGCAGACTATTGGTTGGCGCTGAGCACCGGCAATCTGGTAATTCACCAGTTCAAATCTCTGCTTCGGCTTGTATTTTAAGCTCAACTAGTTCCTTCAACAAATTGATGGGACTGAAATATGACCAAGTTACCAGATATAACCCAATACGATGGGCAAGATTTTATAGAGGCAGTCGAAGTTCCGTTGCAAGGTGTGAAAGTGGAAGGGGGCCCCTTGGTGGCCAACGGTGGGAACTGCGGAGGCATATTCCCAGTGCTTTTCAATTAAGCCGGCCCCTGCCCCTCCCCTGACATGACCTGTACATTTTGGCAGGCCATCTCGAAAGGGCTGGTAAAATTCCCGCTGATACCGTGAATGAGGCTGATTTCTTTGTGGCCATGATGACATATAGTTCTAAGGACTGTCTTTTCCGTCTGGGATTGAATTGAAATGGGGAAAGAGGAGGAATTAAACCAATTGTACCGAGAGGAGGGAATCGCTAAATACAGGAGTTGTGTCAAAGGATTGGAGTAAATGCGGTGACTATTTATAAAAAAGGACAAAAAGTTGAATCAGGGGAACTATAGATCTGTGAGCTTGGTATCAGTAAGTGGAAAATAATAAAAAAAAGTATCCTCAGTGATAGAATAGAAAAGGGAGGATTTCAAACAAGGCTTTACAGATCATGCTTGACAAATCTAGTTAAGTTCTTTGACGATATCATGAATGAGTTGACCAAGAGAGCTCAGTCGATTTAATACACCTAGAAAATGCTTTGATAAAGCACCACAGAGGGGATTACTTTGAAAAGTTGAATGGCATGGAATAAGAGGAAAGCTTTTAATGTGGATAACTGGTCAAGCCAAATAGTGTACAGTTAAGAGACCAGCTTCCAACAAAAAGATTACCACAGGAGTCGACCCAAAGCCGCTAAAGGCATATTGATGGTTTAGCACAGTGGATTAAACAGCTGGCTTGTAATGCACAATGAGGCCAGCAGTGTGGGTTCAATTCCTGGACCAGCCTCCCCGAGCAGGTGGCGGAATGTGGTGACTAGGGGCTTTTCACAGTAACTTCATTGAAGCCTACTTGCGACAATAAGCGATTATTATTATTATGGTTAGAAATTAGGAACAACAAGGAAGCACTTCAAGTCCACCAATGCTAAATTGGGATGGGTTTCAAAATGTAAAAGGCAGAAAATAAGGTTGCCAACTGTGGTTAATTATATCCCTGCAGATGTCATTGCATGAAAGCCTCACACTCCAGTTGGTCAGCACAGCCCTCCTGGTGATGTATTGCCTTCCTACATCAACTGGAAAGCAAAAGAACTCATGACCCAATTGGAGGATGCTTAACTAGAACATAGAACATAGAACGATACAGCGCAGTACAGGCCCTTCGGCCCTCGATGTTGCACCGACATGGAAAAAACTAATGGCCATCTAACCTACACTCTGCCCTTAGCCAAATCCTGCAGTCAGCCAAATCCATTGAGGATGGGGTAGGTTCACATGGTCCGGTATTGCTGACCAAAAGACCGAATCATGAGTGGCAGGGTCTGCCATAAGTGACATCCATGAGGTGGTTTTCTGACATTGTTGTAGAACATAGAACATAGAACGATACAGCGCAGTACAGGCCCTTCGGCCCACGATGTTGCACCGACATGGGAAGACAAAAACTAAAGGCCATCTAACCTACACTATGCCATTATCATCCATATGCTTATCCAATAAACTTTTAAATGCCCTCAATGTTGGCGAGTTCACTACTGTTGCAGGTAGGGCATTCCACGGCCTCACCACTCTTTGTGTAAAAAACCCACCTCTGA
Source organism: Scyliorhinus canicula (assembly GCF_902713615.1). Lineage (NCBI taxonomy): Eukaryota > Metazoa > Chordata > Chondrichthyes > Carcharhiniformes > Scyliorhinidae > Scyliorhinus > Scyliorhinus canicula. The sequence goes on from NC_052147.1 coordinate 271,215,171, forward strand.
CCTCTGTCCTATATCTATCACCCCTCAATTTAAGGCTATGTCCCCTCGTGCTAGCCACCTCCATCCACGGGAGAAGGCTCTCGCTGTCCACCCTATCTAACCCTCTGATCATTTTGTATGCCTCTATTAAGTCACCTCTTAACCTTCTTCTCTCCAACGAAAACAACCTCAAGTCCATCAGCCTTTCCTCATAAGATTTTCCCTCCATACCAGGCAACATCCTGGTAAATCTCCTCTGCACCTGTTCCAAAGCTTCCACGTCCTTCCTACAATGAGGCGACCAGAATTGTACGCAATACTCCAAATGCGGCTGTACTAGAGTTTTGTACAACTGCAACATGACCTCATGGCTCCGGAACGCAATCCCTCTACCAATAAAGGCCATCACACCATAGGCCTTCTTCACAACCCTATCAACCTGGGTGGCAACTTTCAGGGATCTATGTACATGGACACCGAGATCCCTCTGCTCATCCACACTACCAAGAATTTTACCATTATCCAAATATTCCTCATTCCTGTTATTCTTTCCAAAGTGAATCACCTCACACTTCTCCACATTAAACTCAATTTGCCACCTCTCAGCCCATCTCTGCAGCTTATCTATGTCCCTCTGTAACCTGCAACATCCTTCCGCACTGTCTACAACTCCACCGACTTTAGTGTCGTTTGCAAATTTACTCACCCATCCTTACTCACCCAAACCAGCAGGGGCTGGTTTAGCTCACCAGGCTAAATCGCTGGCTTTTAAAGCAGATCAAGCAGGCCAGCAGCACGGTTCGATTCCCGTACCAGCCTCCCCGGACAGGCGTCGGAATGTGGTGACTAGGGGCTTTTCACAGTAACTTCATTGAAGTCTACTCGTGACAATAAGCGATTTTTATTTATTTTATTTTATTGCTGCGCCCTCCTCTAGGTCATTTATAAAAATGACAAACAGCAACGGCCCCAGAACAGATCCTTGTGGTACGCCACTCGTAACTGAACTCCATTCTGAACATTTCCCATCAACCACCACTCTCTGTCTTCTTTCAACTAGCCAATTTCTGATCCACATCTCTAAATCACCCTCAATCCCCAGCCTCCGTATTTTCTGCAATAGCCGACCGTGGGGAACCTTATCAAACGCTTTACTGAAATCCATATACACCACATCAACTGCTCTACCCTCGTCCACCTGTTCAGTCACCTTCTCAAAGAACTCGATAAGGTTTGTGAGGCATGACCTACCCTTCACAAAACCATGCTGACTATCCCTAATCATATTATTTCTATCTAGATGATTATAAATCGTATCTTTTATAATCCTCTCCAAGACTTTACCCACCACAGACGTTAGGCTCACCGGCCTATAGTTACCGGGGTTATCTCTACTCCCCTTCTTGAACAAAGGGACCACATTTGCTATCCTCCAGTCCTCTGGCACTATTCCTGTAGCCAATGATGACCTAAAAATCAAAGCCAAAGGCTTAGCAATCTCTTCCCTGGCTTCCCAGAGAATCCTAGGATAAATCCCATCAGGTCCCGGGGACTTATCTATTTTCACCTTGTCCAGAATTGCCAACACTTCTTCCCTACGCACCTCAATGCCATCTATTCTAATAGCCTGGGTCTCAGCATTCTCCTCCACAATATTATCTTTTCCCTGAGTGAATACTGACGAAAAGTATTCATTTAGTATCTCGCTTATCTCCTCAGCCTCCACACACAACTTCCCACCACTGTCCTTGACTGGCCCTACTCTTACCCTAGTCATTCTTTTATTCCTGACATACCTATAGAAAGCTTTTGGGTTTTCCTTGATCCTACCTGCCAAAGACTTCTCATGTCCCCTCCTTGCTCGTCTCAGCTCTCTCTTTAGATCCTTCCTCGCTTCCTTGTAACTATCAAGCGCCCCAACTGAAACTTCACGCCTCATCTTCACATAGGCCTCCTTTTTCCTCTTAACAAGAGATTCCACTTTTTTGGTAAACCACGGTTCCCTCGCTCTACCCTTTCCTCCCTGTCTGACTGGTACGTACTGATCAAGAACACGCAATAGCTGTTCCTTGAACAAGCTCCACATATCCAGTGTGCCCAACCCTTGCAGCCTACTTCTCCAACCTACACATCCTAAGTCATGTCTGATGGCATCATAATTGCCCTTCCCCCAGCTATAACTCTTGCCCTGCGGGGTATACTTATCCCTTTCCATCACTAATGTAAAGGTCACCGAATTGTGGTCACTGTCTCCAAAGTGTTCACCTACCTCCAGATCTAACACCTGGCCTGGTTCATTACCCAAAACCAAATCCAAAGTGGCCTCACCTCTTGTTGGCCTGTCAACATATTGTGTCAGAAAACCCTCCTGCACACATTGTACAAAGAACGACCCATCCAATGTACTCAAACTATATCTTTTCCAGTCAATATTAGGAAAGTTAAAGTCTCCCATAACAACTACCCTGTTACTTTCGCTCTTTTCCAGAATCATCTTCGCCATCCTTTCCTCTACATCTCTAGAACTATTAGGTGGCCTATAGAAAACTCCCAGCAGTGTGACCTCTCCTTTCCTGTTTCTCTCCTCAGCCCATACTACCTCGGAAGAAGAGTCCCCATCTTGCATCCTTTCTGCCACCGTAATACTGTCCTTGACTAGCAGCGCCACACCTCCCCCTCTTTTGCCCCCTTCTCTGAACTTACTAAAACCTAAACCCCGGAACCTGCAACAACCATTCCTGTCCCTGCTCTATCCATGTCTCTGAAATGGCCACAACATCGAAGTCCCAGGTACCAACCCATGCTGCCAGTTCCCCTACCTTATTTCGTATACTCCTGGCATTGAAATAGACACACTTCAAACCACCGACCTGAACACTGGCGCCCTCCTGCGAAGTCAAATCTGTGCTCCTGACCTCTCTACTCTCAATCTCCCGTACCCCAAAACTACAATCTAGGTTCCCATGCCCCTGCTGAATTAGTTTAAACCCCCCCAAAGAGTACTAAAAAATCTCCCCCCCAGGATATTGGTGACCCTTAGGTTCAGATGTAGACCATCCTGTCTATAGAGGTCCCACCTTCCCCAGAAAGAGCCCCAGTTATCCAGAAATCTGAATCCCTCCCGCCTGCACCATCCCTGTAGCCACGTGTTTAATTGCTCTCTCTCCCTATTCCTCGTCTCACTATCACGTGGCACGGGCAACAACCCAGAGATAACAACTCAGTTTGTTCTCGCTCTGAGCTTCCATCCTAGCTCCCTAAAGGCCTGCCTGACATCCTTGTCCCTTTCCTACCTATGTCGTTAGTGCCAATGTGGACTACGACTTGGGGCTGCTCCCCTTCCCCCTTAAGGACCCGAAAAACACGATCAGAGACATCACTTACCCTTGCACCTGGGAGGCAACATACCAAATGTGAGTCTCTCTCGCTCCCACAAAATCTCCTATCTGTGCCCCTGACTATTGAGTCCCCAATTACTAATGCTCTGCTCCTCTCCCCCCTTCCCTTCTGAGCAACAGGGACAGACTCCGTGCTAGAGTCCCGTACCCCATGGCTTACCCCTGATAAGTCGTCCCCCCCACAAGTATCCAAAACGGTATACTTGTTACTCAGTGTTACGACCGCAGAGGGTCCCTGCACTGACTGCTTCTTCCCAGTCCCTCTTACAGTTACCCATCTATCTCCAGTCTTTGGTGTAACTACTTCCCTGAAGCTCCTATCTATGACCACCTCTGTCTCCCGAATGATCCGAAGTTCATCCAACTCCAGCTCCAGTACCATAACTCGGTCTTGTAGGAGCTGGAGCTGGCTGCACTTCCTGCAGGTAAAATCAGCAGGGACACTAACGGCATCCCTCACCTCAAACATCTTGCAGGAGGAACATTGCACTACCTTCCCTGCCATCCCACTTAATTTCAACCAAGTTCTGGTAAACAAATATAAAACAAATAAAAAATAATAATATAATATAGCACTTACCTGCTCACACCAATGGGTCTTATTATTAGGTTAGAGGAGGAGGGCGGGTGGGAGACACTACACGTGTAGTGTCTCGGGTATCCTCTCCACCAGAATTTGTAACTGCTAGTCAAACAGTCTTCTTTACCCTCCACCCCCTCGCCCCCCACCCTCCATTTTCAATATCTTTATAGCTCATGAAGAGAATTGTTTTTTTTTTAAATTTAGAGTACCCAATTATTTTTTTTCCAGTTAAGGGGCAATTTACTCTGGTCAATCCACCTACCCTGCACTTCTTTGGGTTCTGGGGTGAGACCCACGCAGACATGGGAAGAATGTGCAAACTCCACACGGACAGTGACCCAGGGCCTGGATCGAATCCGGGTCCTCAGCGCCGTAGGCTTGAAGTGGTGGACTTGAAGTGCTACCTTGTTGTTCCTAACTTCTAACCATAACAATAATAATTGTTTATTGTCGCAAGTATGCTTCAATTAAGTTACTGTGCCTCCCTGCCGCCTTTGAAGAGAATTGTTGACAGAAAATAATTAAAAATGACAATTGTTTTGATGGGCTGATGATTATTTTCCCCAAGGTAGCACAGAGATGGGTCCAAGAGATTGATCTTCAATCCCTGGAGGGTCCAGGCCAATCCAGTGGGACTGGCAACCCTAGCAACAAAGCTTAGTGTTGTGGCGATCTCGGGTCGGTTGGGATTGAGGCCGAAAAGTGGAAGATGTTGTTTAATGTAGAGAGGTGGAAAGTTAGCAAGGTGGGAAAGGGACCACAACCCTGGAAGCTCAACACAAATGGGAGAATTACACAGGAAATTGCAATGGGAAAAACCTCAGGGGGGTTTTAGTGGAATGTCCTTTGGGTGTTGGCACCATACACAGTGATGAAAAGGACAACTCGGATCATGGAATTTGTAACAAAAAGACTAAAACGTATAACACATGGAGATGATAAATTCAATAAAACTTTAATCTGTCCCCACCTTAAATACTCAGTATTTTCTGGGCATTATATCACAGCTACATATCCTGGCCTTGGAGGACAAAGAAGAACAAATTAGTTGCTGAATGGTATTGAGCTGTTGATGAAAGATTAAGGTTAGAAATGTTTATACCAGAGACAGGTGACTTAACTGGAGGTATTTAAGATCTTCAGCGACGCGACCAGTTGAATTTCAAAAAACATAAAAGTCTACACCACAGATCACTGGAGGAAAGATTCTGGCCACAAAACGTATTTCCGCAATTTCTCAGGGGATTGAAAGAATGAAACAGATGGACAATCAATGGTATAAAACACAAATAAGAAAATATGGTCATCTGGTTAAGGTGTAATATCTTTGTGGGATCGTGGAGTTATACCACCCATGTGGTTTTCGCTATACATTGCTTTTTGTGGGATTGGCACACAATGGGTTAATCAGTTTTCAGTTCAGTCGCACGTTGCTTTGTTAAAGGATGAGATGCTGAGAAAAAATAATGTGGAAGTTACCCATCCAAGTCTTGGAGTTTTAATAATAAAGTGCTGAGGCGGATTTGTAACCATGGTAATGGAATCGTTGGGAGAGTTTTGTTGAAAATATGTGCGCCTCCTTGGCTCCATGTTATCTGAAGTCTGCGTTGTGTATCTTTTAATGTATTGTCAATTAGAGTTCGTAGGCATGGAACGTACATACCAAAACGCGAATTGGCATTAGTGTATCAGAGCAAACTATGACTTGCTGAAGTCAGGCTGGAGCTGAGCTTGAACTAATAATAAAGAATGAAGACAAAATACATGTAAATGGGAACATGTTGTACGGTTTAACTGAGCACTCACGTTAGATTGTGTACACAAACTTGTTAAAGACAAGGTTGTTGCAGCTCCCGTGTTTAAGTAATGAAAGACAATAGAACAACTCCAACAACCATCATGCACCAAATGGTAATTATATAGATATAGAAACAAAAGGACAGTGGAAGACCAGCATCTGACAATAGCTGTAGATGCATTTTCAGCAGACAGGGTTATTGAATGGCAATAGAACTTAAATGGTACCCTTTCGGGGCAGGCTAGTCTGGCCTCATATTTCACTGCAAATTTGCAAGTAGGAGTAGGTTATTTTAAGAATTCTGTTTCACTTTTTTCATGAGATGTGGGCATCACTGGCAAATCCCGTGTTTGTTGCTCGTCCCTAATTGATCTTGAACTGAACATTTCAGAGGACAGTTCAAGAATCAGCCATGTTGCTTTGTCTGGAGTCAAATGTAGGCCAAACTGGGTAAGGACAGAGGATTTCCTTCGCTAAAGGGCATTAATGAGCCAGATGGGTTTTTACGACGATGATAGTTTCACGGTCACCATTTATGTTCCAGATTAGTTCATTGAATTTGAGTTGAATTCTAGAGCTGCCCTGGTGGGATTTGAACCCATAGGAGGGATTCTCCGACCCCTTGGGGGATCGGAGAATCGGCTGGGGCCGGCATCAACCCCGCCCCCGCCGTGTCCCGAATTCTCCGCTCCCCGAGATTTGGCTAGGGCGGGAATCGCACCGCACCGGTTGGTGGGCTCCCCCGCGCCAGTCGACGGGCCTCCCGTGGCGATTCTCCGGCCCGCGATGGGCCGAAGTCCCGCGGCGATCTGACCCCGGGGGGGTGCCCCCACGGTGGCCTGGCCCGCGATCGGCGGGCGGGCCTGTGCCGTGGGGGCACTCTTTTTCTTCCGCCTTCGCCATGGTCTTCACCAAGGCGGAGGCGGAAGAGACCCCCTCCCCTGTGCATGCGCCGGTATGACGTCAGCAGCCGCAGACGCTCCGGCACATGCGCGGACTTACGCCGGCCGGCGAAGTCCTTTTGGCTCTGGCTGGCATGGCGCCAAAGGCCGTTCACGCCAGCCGGCGGAGTGGGAACCACTCCGGCGCGGGCCTAGCCCCTCAATGTGAGGGTTTGGCCCCTAAAAGTGCGGAGACTTCCGCACCTTTGGGGTGGCCTGATGCCGGAGTGGTTCACCCACTCCGACTCGCCGGGACCCCCCCGCCCCGCCAGATAGGGGAGAATCCCGGCCCTAGTCCCCAGAGTATTAAGCTTCGGCCTGTGGATTACTAATATAACAAATAATCACAGTAGGAGGGTGTTTGCTTGATTCTGTGAGGAAGTTGAGGAATTCTGCGGACATTTATCTGAAATTGGGCATAGGTTTATTCTTGTGCTTCACACAAGGAGTTAACCTTACTAATGACTGGGGAAGGAAGTAATGTTTGCACACCGTACTTGTTAGAGTGAGCTTATATGGAGGTGCAGTGATATTGATGACTAAGCACACATTCCAGGATAATTAAATCCCTGGAGGGATTGGGTACTTTATTGCACTGCCATGTATACCCTGAATGTTACCAAAGGAGATATCTGTATATTGAATATTTAACGTCCTGATTGTCCATCTGTTTCATGCTTTAAATTCCTTGAGAAATTACAGAAACATGTTTTTCGCACAGAATCTTTCCTCCAGGGATCTTAATGTAGGCAGAGAAGGGTACTTAAGTTAAGGGGCGCTATTTAACGCACATGAAACAGAATCCTGTGTTGAATGAGTTTAGCCGGGTGTTTCCTTGCGCTGGCAGCACCAAGAATGACCCGGCCATTGAACAAGACTCAAGAGAGGAACGCCCGTTGAGGCTGCATTTAGTCTCATTCCCTGCATCAACGAGCTCCGCTCGCCAGTGCAGGAAGAGATTGGGGCAGCATTTTTAAAGACCCCCCACCGCAGCATCTGGACCCCCAACATCCCGGCTCAACTATGAGGGGTTCACTGAGCCCCCCCCCCCCCCCCCCCCCCCTACACCTCACCTCATAAGGGTAGGGCAACCCCGGGCCCGACCACTGTCATGGGCATGATATCACATGGCCACCCAGGGTTGCACTACCAGGGTGCCAGGCTGGTAGTGCCATGGTGATCAGGTGGCACGGGGATGCCAGGGTACCATGCTGCCCAGAGCCTGACTGCCCAGGGGGCCACGATTGACTAGGAGACCCTCCAAGTGTCGGTGCACCTGTCCATACTTCTGGAAACCAGTGCTAAATGGTGCCGGCAGGGATTCTTTGAGGTGAGGCCAATAGGTCCATTGCGCTTTGTAGATCTGCACAGACATATTCAAGTGAGACTAATTGCTCACTTGAATATGCAACTCTGCATTCCGACCTCAATGGGCAGGATCTAGATCACGATGCCTCACCCCGTTGCGACGTGCCAGCCCCGTCGCGACGTGAGTCGGGCGGGGTACGGCCGAAGATCACGCCAAAGATGTGTACTGTGGGTTGCACCTCTGACTGGACATTCCAGGGGACGTCAGCAGAAGTAATGGCTTTGAAACCTACAGGACGTGACATTATGGACAGCACCAGGAAATGAAAATGAAAATCGCTTATTGTCACGAGTCGGCTTCAATGAAGTTACTGTGAAAAGCCCCTAGTCGCCACATTCCGGCGCCTGTCCGGGGAGGCTGGTACGGGAATCGAACCGTGCTGCTGGCCTGCTTGGTCTGCTTTAAAAGCCATCTTTAAAAGCCAGCGATTTAGCCCAGTGAGCTAAACCAGGAAATGATGTAATGAAAAGATAGTGGGCTGACATGAAAGATACATAAAAACTAGTTGCAATTTGTTTCAAAGCAGCTTCCTTGAAATCCTTCTGATATTTCAATGCAAGAAATGGTTGCCAAGTTTCAATCCTGTGGAGTTTAAAACTGGCTCGGGAGTAACATACGGACAAGTGCAATTAAGTCAATATGCTCTATAATGGGGAAAAAATATACTCTTAAAACTTGTGAGTTCCTCTTGCCTTCTGCTTGAGAGCCTTTTGAACTGACGGCATCTTCCCGGAATGAGACAGCTCATCATAAGACAGAACTCAAATGACAAGTATTAAAGGGCCCTGAGGTTAGTTTCAAGAGAGTGACTGCTCACTACCCCAGCTCCCTCTGTGTGACAGATCCCAGGGGATAAACAGCACAAGATGCGCAGCTTCACATGCTCCAACCAGTCCAAATCTGGGCCGGAGTGTTCCACTGCAGTGCATGGATGAGGGAACATTCCGATCTACAAGGGGTAGTCACTGCCATTCCAAACACATGAAATCATCTTGGAAATATTGCGCAAAACCCATATTCTATAAGAAAATAGAGAATAAGCCCATTCGTAGAATCAAATTCCTACAGTGCAGAAGGAGGACATTCAGCCCATCTAGTCTGCACTGATCATCACCCTACCTATCCCCATACCTCAGTAACCCCACCTAGCCTCTTGGGCAATTCAGCATGGCCAATCCACCTAATTTGCACATTTTTGGACAGTGGGAGGAAACTGGAGCACCCGGACGAAACCCACACAAGACACGGTGAGAATGTGCAAACTCCACACAGTCAGTCACTCAACGCAGAAATTGAACCCAGATCCCTGGCGCTGTGAGGCAGCAACGCTAACCACTGTGCCACCGTGCTGCCCTGTTGTGAATTTGTTTTCAAAGTTACTTTAGCTTGAATAACCGCTACATAATTTGGATAATTTAAGGCAATATTCTAATACACTATTTGTGACATACTGTACATATGTATTCGATTAACTTCAGCCGATTGATTCCCCTTTGATTGATACAGTCAGGCAACATGGACAACAGGGCAGGGCAGGATATAACTACGAGGACATGGCTGGGAAAGGAAGTCATATTTAATGGAGTTCCTCTGCATACAATGGAATTAATGGCGTTCAAAAAAACAGAGGGCTAGAAAGAAGTCCAAGCACTTTTAATTTCAACTAAGCAATTAGGTTTTGAATATATCCTGAATGGACCATATGGTTCAGGAATTTTGGAATGGAAGGGTTCCCGCAAAGTCACCAAAAAGTCAGCAGGGAATGACTGACAGCCATTTAACAATTACTTCATTGATTCAACCCCTCACTTGGGAGGATATCACATTTTTGGTAGCATCTATGAGTCTGCCTCTTTGTTCCCGAAAGTGAAGGGGCATCCCCACATCTGTTTCTTCCTCAAGGACTAAGAGATAGATTCATTAAAAACATGCAGTTAGAGACACAGCTGCTACCCTGACTTAATGGCTCGCTGCAGAGCTATGAACCTGAACAATCTGATTCTACCCTTTGCAGGTCCAGCGAGCTGTCAATTACATTGCTTTTAGCAGGCAATGGAGTAGAATTTCCATGCAAACAATCCAGTTCGAAGCATTCAGCCACCTAACCCGACACACTGACATCAGTACTTCAAAAGACAATGACATTGCCTTGTAAAACACTTCAAAGGTTTCCACTACTTTAAATGGATTACTTTTACCTACATCTCACAGACCTTTAAACTTGCCATACTGACAGACTTTTCAAAGGATTTAGGGCTGCTGATGGGATCATTTTCACTTTATTATGAGAACACTTTATTTCTTACATACTGGCTTACTGTTTAAAGGGTTTAGGTGTGTAGTTAAGAACACTTTTACTTTATTATTCAGGGTGTGTATTTAGAAGAGAATAAGTGACTATTTAACTGGTATAGGGCTACGGATGAGAGCATTTTCACTTTATTATGGGAAAACTTTAATGTTTACATACTGACTGACTGTTTCAATGGATTCTGGTTACAGATAAGAACACTCAGAGAATTGTGGGTAAATGTTATTTTTTTACATACTGAATGACTGTTCAATGGGTGTAAAGACTGCAGGTGGGGAGAGAAGCCAAAGAAACCCCATGCCAGGGAAGATCCATGACCTGAGCCCAGCATAAGCCCCCCGACCCTCACCTCACAGGAAGGACCTCCCTCAGCACAGTGATGGCAATTATTGGGAGGGGATTTACTTCCTTTGTACCCTTGGGCTATAAGGTACCAGATTGGCACTACCAAGGGGTGGCAACTGAAGGGAGGGAATGATGGGAGGGGGGGGGGGGCTAAAGGGGAGACTGGAGGGTAAGGGTGGGGTACTGGACAGTGCTTGAGAGGTTGTCTGGGGGGTGGGATGAGGCGAGGGAATGAGAACAAAGAACAAAGAAGGGGGGTCTGAATGGGAAATCTGAGGGGGGGGTGGCTGAAACGGGGTTCTGAAGTGGAAGAGGTCTTGCAGTGATTAGGGCGGGTTAATGCCTATCTCTTTGTCCTTGAGGAAGTAACAGATGTGGGGATGCCCCTTCGCTTTCAGTAACAAAGAGGCAGACTCATAGACGCTACCAAAAATGTGATATCCTCCCAAGTGAGAGGTTGAATCAATAAAGTGAGGGGGGGATGGGTACTGATCTCAGAGGTGCGGGATCTGGCTGAGGGATTAGGGTGCGCCCCTATCAGTTACAGCATGGCAGAGTACTGTGGAATGGCAGAGAAGCCACTTTCCAAACATGTATTTTCCAAGTGACATGGAATATTGAGGTCGCAATAGCGCCAGAGCGAACCATTCCGATTTTTCCATTGGCAGGAGCAGTTAGACTCCGGAAGGGTTCTGACTAGTCGGGACCAGGTAATTAGCTGGTGGGAATGTCACGTGGTGAATTTTACAGACAGGTTGGGTGCTGGTAAAATTCTGTCCTAAATTCAGGTTATTCACTTATTTCAACTGCAGATATGTAATTTTTGTATCAAAGTGCAAATCCAAGTGTCCCACAAACTCTGACCTTGATTAGCGTTAATGGACAGTCCCTGAAGCAGCGAGTATTGACATGCTACATAGCCCTGAGCCCTACACATTAGTCCCATTAATTGCTCCTGTATTTTGATCCCAATTCCTAATTGCATATTAAACAACCTCACTCTTTAAATGCTCCTGGTTATCATTCACCTCAACCTTCTTGACCATCTTTCTACCTGGTAAGCAGCGGCCTGATTGAATGAAGCACTTTTTTCCCCCCTTTCCCCTTGAGGGATTTCTCTGATCGATTGAGACTAAATAAGAAACTAAAGATGGAGAATATAGCTTGGTATTGAAAGTAAGAAAGCACAATGTTACATCTCGAAACTGTCAACTAAAAGAAAAAGACCCAAACGGTTGCACTGGTGGAGGGAATGGCAAGGCAGCAACGTGAGAGGTTGATTTTGTGCTACTGTTTTTTAATGGTTATTTCATAAGCTAAACTTGCTGGGTTCTCTGACAGCTAACAGATATTTTATTTTGTTATTGAGCTGCTCTAACTGACTGCAGTGAACACACATCTTCACCCTTGTAGTTGAACAAGGTGCTGTCATTCATTGTTTCTTAATGCATCCTTGGGATGTGGATGCTGCCAATGAGGCATTTATTGCCCATTCCTACCTGCCCTTGACGAGTTGGTGGTGAGGCACCTTCTTGACCTGCTGCAGTCTGTGTGGTGAAGGCAATCCCACAGAGTCTGCGGGATGATGGGCTGAATTTTACCCTGGATTTTCAGACCCCAGCATCAGATTAAAAGAAAATTGGTCTCAAAACTGTTCCTGACAGCAGCAGGAACCAGCTCAGAGATTTTACCACAGGCAGCCTCCTAATTGGCCACTCCCGGGCCTGTCAATTTAAGTTGATGTACGTTGACCACGGCTGTTGGGTCGGCAGGTCTGAAGGCTCAGCGACACTACTGGGCGAGGTGGTCACTGCTGAGGCAGGCAGGGGACCTCGAGCCGAAAGAAATTAAAACTTCACTGGGCAGAGAGCCAGAGATTAAAAACCCTCTGGATGGCCTAGTGGGAACGTGAGACTTGGCAGACAGCAGCCTCCGACTCCAATAACTCCCTGGACTGCTGCAGAAAGGTTGTCTCCATTAAGATGCCGGCCTCACACAGCGACGCCATAAAATGGCCCTTAAAAGAGCCTCTCGGTATGGAAATTGCATGTGTCTTGAAATACGGTCATCAGTCATGGTCAGTTTCCTGCTGCAATACATTTTGGGGTCACATGGAGACACATTCGGGAAATATATAAGGAAGACCGACACACTTAATTTGCTCATACATGCCACAGACTGTAATTTAAAAGCACCTTGGGTCTAACATCACAAATACAAAATAATGAAATTGAAAGTAAAAAAAAGAATAGGCAGGAACTGCTTCACAGGTCAGGCAGAGTCTGTGGAGAGAAAAACAGAATTAATGTTTCAGGTCGATGAACTTTCATCATTATATACAATGTGACTGTGCCCTATAATAGCTTGCAGTTATTGATTTGAACAAATAGTTCATTGTGGGGGAAGAATGTGGGGTGAAGAGGAACTATTGAGAAAACATATGCTTGTATATTTCTATGGATTGTAATTCCAGTAGTCAATACGCTGAAATGAATCAGCCTCTTAGCTTTAGCCTGTGAATAGCATAGATACTCATTGGATGACACTTTAGCAAACAGGACGATATCATTTAGGGCCTTGCTAATTGACTGTTATTAATGAACAATGCACTTCAGTTTCAGCAAATCAATTTTCAGTGCTGCGTGCTCTGGAATTTAGAAGTGATTCAAAGACTTCTTCAACCGAAAGAAGGCTTTAACGTTCTCCAGGACTTCATGTTATGTTCAAGATCTTGACTTTGTGCTTTTGTAACATTAAAGTCCTATTGGGGTAAATGGTGAATTCTCCAGTGTTGTTCTGCTGACCCCCGACCCCATGAATGGAACATGGGTGAGGAAGGCATTGGGATCTCTCAGGTGAGGTGCTGGAAGGTGGCTGCAGCCCAGGGATCATACCTCACGAAGGAGCAATAACCTTCAGCATTGGGAAATTCGGGATATATCATGGAGGACCGTGATCCCCTAGCAGTTGTGATCAGATGTCGAGAAGCCTGTGATTTGAGTTGCACTGCTGCTGATGGACACTGGGCCTTATCGAGTAAAGGCTGCATCATTTCAGATATCCGAGACAACCTGATGCTTTCACCCTCTGGCTCCAGTAATCCAGAGGCCCCAGTCTAATGCTCTGAGGATATGGGGTTCAAATCCCACCACGGCAGGTGGTGGAATTTAAACTCAGTCAAAAAGAAAACCTGGAATGTATTAATGGTGACTATGCAACCAATATGGGCCGAATGGCCTCCTTCTGCACGTGTAGGGATTCTATTCAATGAACTCCACTTATTGAGGTTAAGAGGAGTTGGCTTCTGTTTGTTATCGACATTGATGCAAACTCAATAGCTTTCAGTGGCAGCACGAGCCCATGTGTCAGGAGCTAATGCTCTGACCTAGCAACAATCCAAAATGACTAAAATGCCACCAATGGCCATCCATTATTTTGTACATATCATAAGTGGGGCAGAAACATGTATTTGTACTTTGAAATGTATGAATAAAAGGAGCTAGATTTATCATTGAGCAGATATTTGCACTTTCCGCTGATAAACCGACCTGTAAATCTGGTAGATATTGACATGTTTTATAAACATTAATTCCAGTTGCCATTAACAAATTGTGCCCTGGAATCTAGTAATGAAGACAATTGTGTTGAGCTTGTTTTTTTTTCAGTCCTTGGAGAATGCGATAAAGTACGGTGCAATGTAACTGCATCAAATATTGATTGGAGTGACCTTGTGTTCATTGGGTCTTTCTCTGACTGACTCTAGGTATATCAATAAGGCATCAGGCTATCATCCATCAACTTAACATACCTCATAAATGCCTGCAATTGATATATTGGTAGAATGGTTATGTCAGCTTTCATTGGCTATCACTCCTTGTTTGTGGCAATGACTGAACATTTTTAGATGGAAACGTTTAGGTTTTGTCTTGTCCTAACTTGATTGGATGTAATAACCTAGCTTTCATAATACATTGCTGAATTTATCAGAAAAGTCTAGAGTGTTTTCATTGCATTCATATCATTTCATCAAAACATGGGGATTGTTTTTTGCTTTCACCTGCAAAACCATTGTATGGTTTTCATGGCAGCCGGGAAATGGAGTAAGTTCATCCACTTCCCAGCCTTTTTTGACCTTGATATGAATAGAGCTCAGACAAATGCCTGAAATTCTCCTTCATCAGCTGCACATGGAACACGAACATTGATGAAGTTGACGACAAGACGCCCAAACTTGACACCAAACTGCTTGTCTTATTTCTTTTTCTTAGAAAATAACCACCGAGTGTGAACAAATCAAGTAGGTGTAGTAAATTGCTCAGTATGAAATTTGTGTTAAAATACCATGCTCGAAAGGATTAGAGAGCTTGAGGCGAATGCCAGCGGGAAGTCCATTCGTGTTGCACCACTTCAAGCAAAATTATGCAGACTACATGAATTCCCCAAGGCTGATAATGCCATAGGCTACGGCATTTGGTAATGATATCAATAATGAAACCAGGTGGGATTCTTAAAGTTGTGCTAAACAAATTAATCCCCCCCCCCCTCCCCCACCTCTTTTCTGGAGTAGATAGGAGAGAGCTTTGCACTTCTTCCAAAGCCCACTTGAGAGGGTTAAAACATGACACTCAATTACTAAAATGAAAAGAAATACCATTGTTTTGCATTATAAATTTCATTACACATTAACCTTAAACAACACACAAAAAGCTCAAAAGAAAATTGATGGAGTTGGTATTTGTGTGGTTTATTTTTAACATACTTCGTGTGCTGTATCAGGACAATTAATTGCTATGGATTACGATTAGAATAGGAAGATCAATTGACTTCGCTTCATAAGTGTTGCTTGGGAGAGACCCTTGCGATCTATTGGCAGCATAGAGTCCCCAACACAAAAGTTTTATAACTCAGAAAGTCTCATGATAATGCTCGAGCGACATCAACTATGATGGCTGGACCATGTCATTGGAATAGATTATAGTTCTACTGTATGGGGAGATGACACCAGCTGACCTGTGGGACAGACAGAATTAATACATAAGTGTTCATGCAAATAAAGCATGAAATAAGAACTTCAGTATGACCGAAGCACCCGAAGCCTCCATACTGGAGCACGGAAATCTGAAGAACTACGGGAGTGATCTAACCAGCTGGAAACAGAACCCCGTAACGAGAGCAATTAGCTGGTTGCTTCCCAGTGCTCACATTGCCAAGAAACATTGCACTATCTATTGGTTCTATTCGGGACCTCAGTGGGGAACACCCTGACGAGGCCGCACCTAGTCCCAATTCCTGCACTGAGGAGCTCCACTCACTGGAACTCCTCATTACAAGAGGAGATTGGGATGCCATCTATCGGCCCCCCCTTCGTGACCCCCGAACCTGCCAATTCACCTATAAATGGGTCCTCGTACCAACTCCCCACCCCCTGCATGGCACCCCTGGGTCCAATCCTCATCGCAGGAAAAATGCCACCTGTCAACGTGGCAGTGGCAAGGTGGCACCCGCAGTGCTCGGGTGCCACCCTGCCCGGAGGGCAAGCACCTGGGGGACTCCGATACCCTGGGAGACTCCAAGAGTACCTTTCCGTCCCCCGTTTGTGTAGATCACCCGAGGTCTCCGAGGTGAAGGGGCTAGATCCCAATGCCTCGGGTAGATCATGGGAGAGCATATTAAAACAAGACTAGTTGTCTCACTCTAATATGCAGATTTGCAAAAACTGATCCCACCCACAATGGGACGGATTCAGATCACAACATCTCGCGAGATCATGTTAGATCTCGGAAGGCGAGGCGAGCCGGGTAGATCCCGGAAGAGAGATCACCCGGCACCCACCGGCCACTCTGCACTGCCATTCGGGCGCAACGCGGCAGGTAGACAGCACTCTACGTATTAGGGTTTGCACCATTACAGGAAGGAGCGTTTAATAAAAGCCCCTGTAATCGTGAATAATGATCTCTTATACCCCATCACAACTGGCAATGCCTTGCTTGAATTGTTCTGTACTCCCATTTGAAGACTCACAAGAGATGTTCAGCATATGCATTGGCAAATATGCAAAATCAAAGGCCCATACTTTAACACCGTTCCTAATGAAATATACAAATAACAAAGAACAAAGAAAAGTACAGCACAGGAACAGGCCCTTCAGCCCTCCAAGCCCGTACCGACTATGCTGCCCGACTAAACTACAATCTTCTACACTTCCTGGGTCCGTATCCCTCTATTCCCATCCTATTCATGTATTTGTCAATATGCCCCTTAAATGTCACTATCGTCTCTGCTTCCACCACCTCCTCCGGCAGCGAGTTCCAGGCACCCACTACCCTCTGTGTAAAAAACTTGCTTCGTACATCTCCTCTAAACCTTGCCCCTCGCACCTTAAACCTATGTCCCCGAATAATTGACCCCTCTACCCTGGGGAAAAGCCTCTGACGATCCACTCTGTCTATGCCCCTCATAATTTTGTAGACCGCTATCAGGTCGCCCCTCAACCTCCGTTGTTCCAGTGAGAACAAACCAAGTTTATTCAACCGCTCCTCATAGCTAATGCCTTCCACACCAGGCAGCATCCTGGTAAATCTCTTCTGCACTCATTGTCACGTGTACCGAGGTACAATGAAAAGTATTTTTCTGCGACCAGCTCAAACAGATCATTTAGATCCAGTTAGAATTTTCTCAGGTGAAATCAAGCATCCACAGGTAGGGGTGAACATCTGTTAATTTAAGCAGCTCTGACATGGACAATGTAACTCATCCAAAGCACATAAAGTGTTAATATTAGATTTTAACTTAAATGTTCACATGAAGGTTACACCTAACGGTGAAATTTGAGTAGTATACATGTTTTTAATAATCTTCCTATGAGCCATACATGCAAGTTTGATTATTTTTTGACAACACGACCATTTTGTTTTAAAAGCACTCCACTGCTAGGGAGGGAGAAGAGTTGGGACAGCTGCATATTGCTGCGCTTATAGTCAGATTTCCAAAGCACCTTGATGCAGTTTACACCCAATATTAAAACTTTGAATAATGGTTGGTGGGCTTCCAGAGTATTTGGTTTCCCAGAACCTTTTTTGCAGAATAGACTCAGCGGCTAAAGTGAAACCTCCTTTAAGTATTGATCAGTTACATTTTTCAAAGGAACTGTTCGCGGAGTTAAATGTGATTTCTTCAGACCGTATGAAACGTTAACAAAACGTCTTTTAATGCCACATGCATGCGAGAGAGCTTAAACTCGGCCGTTTTAACTGCAGCTTGGTCCAAGTCACCCTGCCCCCACAAAAATGTCTTACACATCTTATACTGTTTGGGTCATACAGACTGATTGAAAGGAATACTAAGTTATTCAAAATACGACAATACAACCAATTATCGATGCCGACAGTTTGGATGGATTTGCTTATTGTCACGTGTACCGAAGTACAGTGAAAAATATTTTTCTGCAACCAGCTCAAACAGATCATTTAGTACATGAAAATAAAATAAAAAGAAAATGCATAATTGGGCAACACAAGGTACACAATGTAAATACATAGACAGTGGCATTGAGTGAAGCATTCAGGAGTGTAGCATTAATCAGGTCAGTCCATCAGACAGTTGTTTAGGAGTCTGGCATTCCCCTGATTAGGTGACGTGGGTACATTGTCTGACATGTTCCACGTCTAATTGTTCGGTGGACACATCTTGTCCATCTGCTTTGCAAAGGAATGTCCTTTAGACAATCAGCCAGTAATGAGGTTGTGAGTACCCTCTTTCCCTGATTCCTGTATGTGGGTGGGTGCATGATGTCCCTTCCAGACATGCAGGAGCCAGGCTGGGCGTTTTTGATTTGTAGGCTTGGAAATGTGTTACCTGAGACATGCCTGCGTATATAATCAAATTTGCGTTTGTCCACATTTTGGGTTTTAGAGATTGTCAGGTTAACCCTTTCCAGGCATTCCCTTCACTGCTGTCCCATGTGTACCTCAGATTCTCCATTTTCCCTACTACAGGAACAATTAGAACTCAAGATAGAATCCATATCTACGGATCTCTAAGTAACACTACTGATGTTTAAAACAAATAATCACAGAATCACAGAACATACAATGCAGAAGAGGCCCTTTGACCGATCTACACCGACACATGCAAAACACCTGACCTACCTCCCTGACCCCATTTGCCAGCAATTGGCCCATAGCCTTGAGTGTTAATACATGCCAAGTTGTCATCCGCCTCTACAACCCTCCCAGGAAGTGCATTCCAGACGATCACCACCCTCTGGGGAAAAAGGTCCCCCCTCACATCTCCCCTAAACCTCCTGCCCATCACCTTGAACATGTGTCCCCTGGTAACTGACCCTTTAACTAAGGGAACAGCTGCTCCCTGTCCACCTGTCCATGTCCCTCATAATCTTGCACACCTCGATCAGGTTGCCCCTCAGTCTTCCCCACTCCAATGAAAACAACCCAAACCTATCCTGTCATAATATACATCCATGTATATGATGGAGTGCAGACAGGCAGTGATTGACACACAGGATGACCAGTGAGCACACAGATCACAGCAGCCAATCATCAGACAGAACACGACCACTATAAAGCCAGAGAGCACCAGTTTTCCCCAGTCTCTTGGGATCCAGCCTCTGAGACAGTCAGAGCTCGTGAGCAGCAGCTAGTAGAAACACCATGTGGTAGTCAGTTAGTCTGGTCAGGCTAGCCTCAGGTCTAAAGTCAAGTCAGCATAGTGTCAACCCACAGTTAAGCATGTAATATAGTTAGATGTTAAATAAAATTGTGTTGCATCTCATCAAGTGTTGGAAGCCTGTCTCTCTCTACACTGCATCAAACGCAATCCACATAGGCCCAGCTTACCCAACACATCATATCCAACCTCTCTTTCTAACTTAAATGTTCCATCCCAAGCAACATTCTGTTAAATTGCCTTTGCACCCGCTCCAGTGCAATCATATCCTTCCTATAATGTGGTGATCAGAACTGCAGAAATACTCCAGCTGTGGCCTCCCCAAGGTTTTATACATGAGCCCCCTCTTTTTGTAATCTATGCCTCGTTTGGTGAAGGCCATTGTCCCATAATAATAACAATCACTTATTGTCACAAGTGGACTTCAGTGAAGTTGCTGTGAAAAGCCCCTAGTCGCCACATTCCGGCACCTGTTCGGGGAGGCTGGTATGGGAATTGAACCCGTGCTGCTGGCTGTGTTCTGCATTACAAGCCAGCTCTTTAGCCAATTTTCACCACCCTATTAACCTGCACTCCTGCCTTCAGAGATCTACGGACAAACGTGCCAAGATCCCTTTGTTCTCCTGAACTTCCCTGTGTCAGGCCATTCATTGGTGGGCTCTACATATTTTTACGACCATCGACTTAACCCAATCGCTTGAGTTATTTTACAGGCAGTGTTGCTCTGTGGTGTAAAACAAAACTGTGGTCCTGCATGCATAGTCATGTTCACTGATTATTCCTGGCAAGCCAAGCAGAGTTGTTCTCTGTTTGGCTGCTGTCCCGTAATAATCCTCTTTGTAAAATTTCCAATGATATGCAACAAAGTATTATTGGATCTTAATTTTGATTATAGTTTGACAGTGATGGATATTTTGTTGTCGCCTTATCTTGAACTGGAGTCAGTTCTTTCTGTGTGTTCTTTGATGGATTACTCCATCAAAATTTTTTTTTCTCAAAGATCTGGCATGCCTGGCACCGGAAGGCTTGGACGCATGTGTTGCAAAGCAAATACCACTTCTTTCAATGGCATTTTATCTGCTGCCATCTGGTACTTCTGTTTCTTAAATTTGTATTGAATTATCTCCCATTATGATGTCTCGCGAAATTAATTATTATTACTGAAAGGAAACTGCCATCTCCTTAGTCCCGAACAAACCTTGAATTATTAAGAATCACTGGTGCCCTGCATTCGCCAGCTCCACATTTTTCAGACTGTGCGGGCTGCTATTTTAATGCAGTTTTAAAGCCGGCAGGACTTTCATCAGTAAAAACATTGGAAATGCTGAATAAAAATTGAAGTCAGTAGAGTCGCACAAACAAAGGTTTGCCTTTGCAGCCTCACCTGGGAGCAAGATTCCATTGAGAACCACTCAGCCATGAATTATTGGTTTCTGTGAGGAAGGTGCAGGAGATAAGGTCTGGTCTGGAGATATCAATATGCCTAACTTATTGAACACTGACTGGAGGACATTAGAAATGGCACCACACTTAGTAGTTTGTGTCTGTTATCCGTCATGGAGTTAATGGAGGAAAATATTCAAAGAGCAATATCTTTGCATATGTTTGTTGAGCCAGTTTTCTCTCTTTTGGATGGAAGAAACACTTTTTTTTACTGTAATGTTTTACTTAGCGTACTGGCTTTTTCCAGAATACATAATACTCTTGAGAGAGCAAACTTAATATTTTAAGAAAACCAAGTTGAACACTTGTGCATCAACAACTCTGGCATGTTACGCCAAATGTCAATTTTTGTGCTGTATAATTCTGTTATTTTATGACTTATGAAATAGATTTATGAAATTACTGGTTACGATGAAAGGTCATCGACTATGAGGTGAAGATAAGGGGGGGACTCTGTCAACACCTCCAGCTGCCTGGGGAAAGCGGGCAGCATAATCAAAGATCCCCCCCACCCGGCTAACTCACTCTTCCAGCTTCTTCCATCGGGCAGGAAATGCACGAACAGGCTCAAAAACACCTTCTTCTCCGCTGTTAGCAGACTCCTAAACGACCCTCTTTGGGCTGACCTGATTAATACTACATTCACTCCTGTATGCTTCACCTGATGCTGGTGTCTATGTATTTATATTGTGTACCTTGTGTTGCCTTATTATGTATTTTCTTTTTATTTTATTTTATTTTTATGTACTAAATGATCTGTTTAATCTGCTCACAGAAAAATATTTTTCAATGTACCTCGGTACATGTGACAACAAACAAACAACAAACAAACAAAATTGTAGGCATGGAGGGTGCATGCGGTTATAGATGGGGCATGGGAGATGAGGGCGTGCAATTTATGGAAGTGGCACAGGGTGTGTGGGGGGTTGGGGGGGCGAGGGGTAGCATGTTTCATCTTCATTTCATCTACGGAACAGAGCAAATGTCCTACTGAATGAAGACGGGCCTTTTAACTTGCTTGCCCCAGCATCCGCTTGCCTGCATTCCCACATCAGACCTGTTTCTGGAGATGACGGCTCCAAATCCAGCCCACCCCCGCTACCCCATATTGGTTATAGAATGGGCTGACACTGCCAAGCATGAACACATCAGAAAACAGCCAAACTTGTGATTCCTGTCTTGACGATATCGAGACTTTAAAGGTTTTGAATTCCCAGTGATTGACTTAAAGGAAGAGCACAAGATTTCAAGTGTTAAACCATTTACTGTACTGAACTAAAATCAACATAGACATGACTTAGTAGAAAACCAATGTTATAATGATCAAAAAAGACCATCCCTAATTATAATAATAATCTTTATTGTCACAAGTAGGCTTATATTAACAGCGCAATGAAGTTACTATGAAAAGACTCTCGTCGCCACATTCTGGAGCCTGTTCAGGTACACAGAGGGAGAATACAGAATGTCCAATTCACCGAACAGCACATCTTTCGGGACTTTGTGGGAAGAAAGTGGAGCACCCGGAGGAAACCCACCCAGAAACGGGGAGACGTGAAGATTTCACACAGACAAGGAACCAAACAGAGAATCGAACCTGGACCCTGGCGCTGTGAAGCAACAGTATAAAGACTGTGTTACCGTGCCGCCCATACCATTTGACCTTCTTGGGAAACCCATGCCACATTAGAGCACTCTCTTTGCAGAATTGTAGTCTTTGCAGGAACTAGTCCCAGCTTCCAATGGGCTCACTGCATCCCATCTCACTGAGTCATAAATCAAAACTTGCTTTCCTCAATGTTCTGACTTCCCCTGAACTGACTTCCGAAAGCAAACCCATTTCAGTGATTCTTCCTCCTGACCTCAGCAGGGCGAATCCTCCAGTGCCCTTAAGCCTTTGCAGCTTCCTTCTCTTCAACCAGAGGACAAGCCTCCACCAGCATTCTGCCTGGTGGTTAGTAGAGGACAACCTTTTCCCATTGTAGGCAATGGTAGTTGCTTTCCTGTCTCTGTCCTATGTTTAACCATGTGTTAAATCTGTCATGTGGATTTCAATAGCCCCCAGGCCACATTAGCTTATTGCCAGGCAGGACGAGCCGGAGGTCACACGTTCCCTTTCTACAGTCAATTAAATGGGACAATTTTGAAACATAGCTATCTCATAAAAACTTGTGTTTTGAACACGATAGAAATCCAGGCCATAACCAGGGGGACATTCGTTCTCAGTTCCATTCTCCTTTGTCCCCACAGCTTTGCAAATTTATTTCCTCCAAGTGCTTAACCCATTTTGTTTTGAAACTATTGATTGCCTCTATACACCTCCACTCTCTTGAGCACTAGCAATTTGCCCACGTTTGACCGAACCATTGCAAAAGATGAAGGAATTTGAAGTGCAAATTACATCCAGCATAAATTGAGTTTTTGTGATCTTTTTGCACTGAACATAAAAGGAACATCATGCTGTGAGCCAGCCCCACCGACAAAAGTAGTCAATGCTCTCATTTTTTAATTATATCACGATGGTGAATTTCTGCTGTTCTCTCCCATTTCTGGGTATTTGAGGAGGCTCTCAAAATGAAGTCATTTTCAGGTGTGAGGATTTGCACCTTTTATTTTTTATTCATTTACAGAATGTGGGCATTGCTGGCTCGGCCAGCATTTATTGGCCATCCCTAATGATTCCTTGAGAAGGTGGTGGTGAAACACTTACTTGAACCACTGCAATCCATGTGGTGTTGCTCCACCCACAGCGCTGTTCAGGAGGAATCTTCATAAAAGGTTTCAAATATTAAAAAATAATAATTTATTAAGAAACCGGCTACCAGCGAACTGAACTAATTTAAGATAATATATTAAGATGACATATGAATAAAATTAATTCAAATGCACTTGAACACCATAGCGCTCTAATCGGTATACCTTCTTTAAAGTCATTGTCATTGAGAAAGTCATTGTTCTTTATAATTGGTTTGCTCAGGATGGTCTAGTCATCCTTCTTAAAAATACTTTCTTTTCACAACAAAAACATTTTCAACTATATTAATTAAACTTCCCCTGGTTTCTACTCTTAAATAGATCAAAGATTTTTTTTTTAACTTGCAGATAAAGATTCATGTTCTAAAATGCTATCTGACTGGATTGATTCGTGGAAGATTTTACTTTTGCGATATGCATTGAAATTGAGTGGGACCACGAGGACAAAACGCAATCCGAAAACTAGCACAGCCTTCATTCGAGTTGCGAATTGCACCCAAAGTAGAGATTTGACCACTTTATTTTTAGTTCATATGGTCAATGTCTGCTGTATTTTGCCTTTTGTTTTATTGTGTCACTTCACTGATGCGTGTAACTCCACTGGGGAAATACACTGGACGGTGCTTGCAATGCTGCACTTTGAAAGAAATTATACAATGCATTGAATCAATTTGTTGGTTCACATTTCTTCATGGAGACCACGTCCCTTCAAATATCTGGATTCCCTGAAGCAGAGTTCAACCATCTGGTGATATATGGCAACTCGCCACCTTTGTCATTATTATGTGGCAAAAACATTCTGATTGGACTTATAAGTCTTTTTTGTACAGCGAATTAATTACATCTTGGCCATTGCTGAAACTGAACTGGCTCGACAGTGAGCCCTTGGGGCCATTTCATCCCACTCTATGCTTGTGACTATTCACGTCTCATGTTGGAAGCAGTTGAAACTGTTGAAGTTAACATACTGAACTTGTGGATCAAATACCTTTGTGCTTCTTTGAATAACTTCGACTGGGAGGTGCTAATTCCAGGGAAATTTTAAAAGGAAAATGTAATTCAAATTGATCCGATCAACAAACCAGTGGGAGCCTGCATTTGAGGCAAAAATGACATGATAATTTGCTTTTTCACCAATTTTCTTCCCTTTGTTATTGGGGAATGAGCAAAAAAAATTAAAATTTTGCTCTCTGGTAATAATGCATTCACCCGATCTCTTTTTAACCTGGCACATCTCAGCTATTGTGTGTCCTGTAATGGGCTGCAGTTTCTAGAAATCCTGTGGCATCGCATGATATAGTTTCAGTGTAATGTCATAGAGCACTATAGTGTTCAAGTGCATTTGAATTAATTTCATTCATATGTCATCTTAATATATTATAATCTTAAATTAGTGTTACAGTGGGAAAGAAATGCGATGTGTGTATTGAAAGTTTGCTCACTGATACTCGCGCATGATTATTTACGGCTAGTGTTTTATTTTAGTTTTAAATTGTTAAAAATCACCCTAGACACACCCTTGTCTGTATCAATGGTGCTGAGGTGGAGATGGTTGACAGGTTAAATTTCTGGGTGGACATATCACCAACAATCTGTCCTAGTCCACCCATGTTGGCGCTATGACCAAGAAAGCACAACAGAGTCTATAATTACTCAGAAAACGTAAGAAATTTGGCATGTCCACATTGACTCTTAACAATTTTTATAGATGTATCCTATCTGACTGCATCACAGCTTGGCACGGCATCTGCTCGACCCTAGAACATAGGAAACACAGTGAGTTGTGAACACAGTTCAGTCCACCACACAAACTCGCCTCTCATCCATTGACTCTGTCTACACCTCCCGTTGCCTTGGGAAAGCGGGCAGCATAATCAAAGACTCCTCCCACCCAGATTACTCTCTCTTCCAACATCTTCCATTGGGCAAGAGATTCAAAAGTCTGAGAACATGCGCAAACAGATTCAAAAACATGTTGTGGAGAATCCGGCGTTGGACTGGGGTGGGCACAGTAAGACGTCTTACAATGCCAGGTTAAAGGCCAACAAATTTGCTTGGAATCACAAGCTTTCGGAGCACAGATCCTTCATCAGATGAGTCAGATTCAAAAATGGCTACTTCCCCACTGATACCAGACTTCTGAAGGCCCTGGATTGGATTGGATTGGATGTGTTTATTGCCACTTGTACCGAGGTACAGTGAAAAGTATTTTCTGCGAGCAGCTCAACAGATCATTAAGTACATGAAAATAAAATGAAATAAAAAGAAAATACATAATAGGGCAATACAAGGTACACAATGTAAATATATAGACACCGGCATTGGGTGAAGCATACAGGAGTGTAGTATTAATCATGTCAGTTCATAAGTGGGTCATTTAGGAGTCTGGTAACAGCGGGGAAGAAGCTGTTTTTGAATATGTTTGTGCATGTTCTCAGACTTTTAGTATCTCCTACCCGATGGAAGGAGTTGGAAGAGCGAGTAAGCCGGGTGGGAGGGGTCTTTGATTATGCTGCCCACTTTCCCCAGGCAGCGGGAGGTGTAGATGAAGTTAATGAATGGCAGGTTTGTGTGATGGACTGGGTTGTGTTCACGACTCTCTGAAGTTTCTTGCGGTCTTGGGCCGAGCAGTTGCCATACCAGGTTGTGATGCAGCCAGATAGGATGCTTTCTATGGTGCATCTGTAAAAGTTGGTCAGAGTTAATGTGGACATGCCAAATGTCCTTAGTTTCCTGAGGAAGTATAGGCGCTGTCGTGCTTTCTTGGTGGTAACATCGACATGGGTGGACCAGGACAAATTTTTGGTAATCAAATGAAATGAAAATCGCTTATTGTCACAAGTAGGCTTCAAATGAAGTTACTGTGAAAAGCCACTAGTCGCCACATTCCCGCGCCTGTTTTGGGAGGCTGGTACAGAAATTTAACCCGCGCTGCTGGCCTGCCTTGATCTGCTTTAAAAGCCAAGCCAGCGATTTAGCCTATTGTGCTAAACAGGCCCCTATGCACCCCTAGGAATTTGAAGCTGCTAACCATCTTCAGCTTAGCCCCGTTGATGCTGACAGGGGTGTGTACAGTACATTGCGTCCTAAAGTCAATGACCAGCTTTATAGTTTTGCTGGCATTGTGGGATAGATTGTTGTTGTTGCAGCACTCGACTAGGTTCTCCCTCCTATATTCTGACTCGTCATTATTCGAGATCCGGCCCACTATGGTCAGGTCAGCAGCAAACTTGTAGTTGGATTTGGAACCACATTTTGCCACGCAGTCATGTATGTACAGGGAGTATAGTAAGGGCGAAGTACGCAGCCTTGCGGGGACCCGGAATTGAGGACTATTATGGAGGAGGTGTTGTTGACTGAGCTGATCTTTCTATGCATCTTTTTAACTGTGATAGCACTGTACCGTGTATACTTCACCTGATGCCTATGTATTTGCATTGTGTATTTATCGTATGTCCTATGTTTTCATGTATGAAACGATCTGCCTGGACTGTACGCAGAACAATACTTTTCACTGTACCTCGGTATAAGTGACAATAAATCTAAATCTAAATCTAGTTCAGTTATTGAGTCAGACCAGTTATAACTATAATCACATTAAATGTACCGAGGCTTTTGTTATGCACATAGGGACAGTCATTAGGTTGGATGCATCTGACATCTCGTTCTGCCAAGTAGAGTGAAAATAATTCCTGCACCTACGGCTGGCTCACATGATGATGGATGCATTGAGTGGTCAAGGAACACGTAGCCTTTATAGCCTGGCCATAGCTTTGTCTAACAAACTCTGATGTAAGGTTTTGCCTTACAAACTGATCGGAGTGCGACTTCTCGTTCAAAGAGTACATAATGTGGTGTTCAAACGGGGCAGCATGGTAGCATGGTGGTTAGCATAAATGCTTCATAGCTCCAGGGTCCCAGGTTCGATTCCCGGCTGGGTCACTGTCTGTGCGGAGTCTGCACGTCCTCCCCGTGTGTGCGTGGGTTTCCTCCGGGTGCTCCGGTTTCCTCCCACAGTCCAAAGATGTGCGGGTTAGGTGGATTAGCCATGCTAAATTGCCCATAGTGTCCTAAAAAGAAGTAAGGTTAAGGGGGGGTTTGTTGGGTTACGGGTTACGGGTGGATATGTGGGTTTGAGTGGGGTGATCATTGCTCGGCACAACATCGAGGGCCGACGGGCCTGTTCTGTGCTGTACTGTTCTATGTTCTAAATCTTTTGTTTCCTTGTCTATTAATGTTGCTCAATGAGGTCTCATTGTGATAACACATTTTTCACTATTGCAGAGATAGTGTCTTCAGAGTTCCTTGCAGAACCAACCACATGATTTGGGCTGAAACTTTAGTTCTGCACAACTCTGACTGCATTTAATAGGGGACTCATTAGTAATAAAGACCTTTGTGTTGTTCTGAGCCGGGGGGAGAGAAATAAATTACAAAGGAACATAGGACTGCAAAGCTTCTAGCCTATGCTTCCATCCACAATTCGAACTTTTAAAAATACATGTGCAAGCATGCAATTTAAAAAATGCGATCCAGTACTATGCCTTCCACAGTAAGTGTGACTCGCACAAATGTGGATGTTTTTCTCATTTTCAAGAAAGAGATTATGAGGTTTTTATTGGACAAAGGATACAGAGGGAGATGAAGCAGAGGTGGGTTAAAGGAGTTAAGTACAGATCAGACGTGAATTGTGGATTAGCTTGAGGGGCTGTACAGTGTATTCCATTTCCCAGGTGGTCCTTCCCCACAACCAAGATCTCTTTTTACCAACGCCGTCCAAATGAGTCAGACAATCTATTATTATCTCCACAACCCCTGACCCTGTTCTTGAATCGTATTTATCCAATTTCATTATGAAGATCTCGGTTGACTTAGAATTAATTACTTTCTCTGTTTGGTCTTGGATTTCCATACATTCCTCCTTTTTTTAGGCACTTTCTTTCAATTATGCAGCAATCCCTAGACATCCTGGTCTGCAATATTTACTTAATTCATCAATTATCTGTTTGCCTCCATGGCATCATTCTAACCTATATCTTTGAAGGAACGCGCATTCGATTTGATCTCATTAGCCCTTTCACATTTACTCTGTGTGCTTGCTGAATTGCATTTCTAGAAATTGCCCACTCAGGGTAGGAGTTGATTCCTCCCTTTCTTTTGACCAATCCCCTCGCCTGAAAAGGTTTGGGTGCGCTGTACCTTCTGTAAAATATTTCACCCAGCTCCCCGTCTACATTTGGTAATAAAAAAAAAGCATTGCTACTTTACTCTGCCCCTTCAGATCTTTAAGGCCATAGTGTTACGTGACACAAGCAAAAGACAAATAACTGGTTTAAAATCTGATCAGCCACTCCTCCCCTCATGCTTCCATTGGAAACGAAGCAGTCTTGGATATTCAACTCAGCTAAACCAGCAATTTGTGCTACAGGTTAGTTATCGATCAACAACAATAACAACATGTGTTGACATAGTTCTCTTAAGGTAGTAAAAACATTTCCTGGCACTTCATAGGTGTGCTATCAAATAAAATTTGATACTGTACCATGTGGGAAGATATAGGGCCGCATTTTCTCATCTTTTAACTCAGTATCAACCCAGATGGGAAAAGCAATGTGCTGCCCAATAGCTCCACTGGTGGCTTTTCACAAATTCATAGAAGCCCGACAGTGCAGAAAGAGACCATTCGGCCCATCGAGTCTGCACCGACCCTCTGAAAGAGCACCTTACCAAAGTCCACTCCCCCGCATTCCCCGTAATGTCACCTCGCCTTTGGACACTAAGGGGCAATTTTAGCATGGCTAGCCCACCTAACCTGCACATCTTTGGACTGTGAGAGGAAAGCGGAGCACCCGGAGAAAGCCAACGCAGACACGGGGAGAACGTACAAAAGCCACACAAACAGTCATCCAAGGCCTGACTTGAACTCTCGGGCCTCTGTGCTGTGAGGCAGCAGGGCTAACCGCTGTGACACCATGCCGCCATATTTTTCTGGAAACTTCTGAAGGGGGTAGAGTTTTTGGGAGGGAATTCCTACACTTTGGTCCTGTGCAGCTGAAGGAATGGCCTCGAATAGTGGAGCTTGGAAATAACGGCTCGGCTACACAAGAGGCTAAAATTGGAGGTGTGAAGAGATCTCGGATTGTTGTAAAAAGGTGATTGGTCAAAGGAAACAGCTGCTATGGCTGCATACACCCCGTAGGGTCGGAGAATCGCCTGGGACCGCCGAAAATCCCGCCCCCGCCATGGCAGAAATTCGCCGCCACCCGGGAATTGGCGGGGGCGGGAAAGACCACCCGCCGATGGGCGTGCCCTCCACGTTGATCGGCGAGCCCCCTGCGGCGATTCTCCGGCCCGCGATGGGCCGCGCAATTTTGTGCCACACAAACAATCGCCCAAGGTGGGAATCAAGCCCTGGCCCCGGCGCTGTGAGACAACTGTGCTAACCACTGTGTTACAGCGCCGCCACACATTGATGGCACATATTGCATCTGCAATGCACTAGCGGTGGAAAGAGTGGATGTTTAAAGTACATTTACGTTCCAGCATTACAGAGGCACAAAATCTTTTCAAACAACTTACCAGCTTTTGTGCCGAATAGAAAAAGCTGCTTGAAGTAGCATCTTTCTGGGCAGCAAAGCTGCACTGAAGTGTTCAGTTACTTCACCATAGCAGCACAATATCTATGGTCTATTTTATACGAATTGTTTGATACTGTATAGGTTCTCTTCCCGTATCTTTGTTTTGAATCTCAGAGCAGAAAATCTATCTTGGCCTTGTGACATGGTGAAATGGGAATTATTTGGTTGGGTTGGGCAATACTTCTACATATCTATGAAAGCAATTTGAGAAATAGCTCATCAACTTGAAAGACAGTTCACTGGATTGATGATAAAGCCTCTGCTGCTGTAACACAAGATTAAATATAAAGAGGCAATTGGAAGCTGAATAATTAACTGGAAGAAGGACTAACTTCGATGGGTTGAGGGCAGACTTGGCCCAAGTAAATTGGAATCAAATATTACTCGGCAAGACTGCAACAGAATAATGCGATTTCTTTTAAAATAAGAGATAGATCAGGTACAGTCTATATACATCCCCACAGTAGAGAAAGGTAGGACAAACAAATCCAGAGCCCCCTGGATGATGAAAGAAATGAAGAGTAAGATGAAGCAAAAAGGGATGGACATGACAAGTGTCAGGTTGACAATGCAGATGAGAAGTAGGCCCAACATGGAACAGGTGAAGTGAGAAAGGAAAAAGAGAAGTAGAGAGTGTGAGGAGAGACTGGCAACTAAGAAAGAAAAACATATCAACCCATTTGAACAATTAAAGGACGGTAAAAGAAGGAGTGGGAATAGCTAGGCACAAAAAAAGGGAATTTACACATGGAGGCAGAGGGCCTGGTTGTGCTTTCTGAGCACTTTGCATTTGTCTCCACAAAGAAGAATATGCTCCCTAATGATAGCGAAAGATGAGGGGCGCAATCTAACGGTTGCATCACACCTGACTTGGAACGCGTCATGGATGGTAAATCTCGCGAGAGGCTGTTCGCGATATTTAACTGGCTTGCTGCACATCGTGAGATCTAACGGGATCTCACAAGACGTCGTGATCTGGATACCACCCCCGAATGATCGGTGCCTAAATTTGCACATTAAAGTGTGCAGTCAGGCACATTTGAATATGCAGTCGCCGGAGTTACCCAAGATGCAGGATCTAACACCCGCTCCTCGGAGACCCCAAGCGAGCATCGTCAGCAATGGTCCCCACAAACATGGACCAGACATACCGATAATTGGGGAGGGGGTCTCCCGGCCCAGGGTGGTCAGGCTCTTGGGAGGCTGATACCCTGACACCACCCGACACCACCCGGGCACTCTGGCAGTGACACTTGGGCACCCCAGCAGTGCCATCTGAGTGTCAACCTGGCACTTCTGGGCTGTCCCAGGTGGCATTACCTGCACTTGGGATCGGGGCTGCCCTGCCCTTATGGGGTGGTGTTCAGGGGGCTCACTGAACCCCTTATAGGTGATTTGGGGTGTTGGGTGTTTCCAGAGGTCAGAGGGGGGGTCTAGAGATCGGGATGCCATTTAAAAATGATGCCCTGGTCTCTTCCTGCACTGGCGAGTGAAGCTTGTTAGTGCAGAAATGGGACTGATTGTGGCTTCGGCAGGGCGTTCCCCAAAATAAAGCAGGGTCCTGTTTGAAACCAGAGTCATTCTTGGCACTGCCAGCATTGGAAACATCTGGTTAAATGCGTTCGACACAGAACTCTGTTTAATTCCCGTGAAATCGAGGCACTGGATGGCTATAAAGAGGACGTATTGAATAGGATGGCTGTATTTAACATTTAGAAGTCACTGGGACTGGATAAGATGTATCCTTAGATACTGAGGGAAGTAAGGGTGGTGATTGCACAGGCACTGGCCATAACTTTCCAATCTTTCCTGAATGCAGGGTTGGTGCCAGGGAAGTGGAAGATTGCAAATATTACATCCTTATCCAAAAATCGAATGTGAGCAAAAAAAGAGTGACGAGCAACAGGTTTAGAGCATAGAGCATAGAACAGTACAGCACAGAACAGGCCCTTCGGCCCTCGATGTTGTGCCGAGCAATGATCACCCTACTCAAACCCACGTATCCACCCTATACCCGTAACCCAACAACCCCTCCCTTAACCTTACTTTTTAGGACACTACGGGCAATTTAGCATGACCAATCCACCTAACCCGCACATCTTTGGACTGCGGGAGGAAACCGGAGCACCCGGAGGAAACCCACGCACACACGGGGAGGACGTGCAGACTCCGCACAGACAGTGACCCAGCCAGGAACCGAACCTGGGACCCTGGAGCTGTGAAGCATTTATGCTAACCACCATGCTACCGTGCTGCCCTATGTTTAGCAGCGAGGTTTAACCTCGCTTTTGAAGTTATAATCAGGAACAAAATTAAGTTACTTGGACAAATTTGGATTAAATAAGAAAAACCTGCAAGAATTTGTTGAGGTCAAAATATGTCAGGAGAAGCAATGGCATCGAGGTATTGTCACAAGTAATTCAGAAACCCAGGATAATGCTCTTGGGAGATGGGTTCAAATCTCATCTCGACAAGTGTTGACATTTGAACCCAATAAAAACCTGGAATTAAGAAGTATGACGATAATCATGAAACCATTGAGGGGCTGGTTTAGCTCACTGAGCTAAATCGCTGGCTTTTAAAGCAGACCAAGCAGACCAGCAGCACGGTCCCGTACCAGCCTCCCC
This sequence comes from Scyliorhinus canicula, assembly GCF_902713615.1. Taxonomy (NCBI): domain Eukaryota; kingdom Metazoa; phylum Chordata; class Chondrichthyes; order Carcharhiniformes; family Scyliorhinidae; genus Scyliorhinus; species Scyliorhinus canicula. The sequence continues at coordinate 271,248,042 of NC_052147.1, forward strand.
GGACAGGCGCCGGAATGTGGCGACTAGGGGCTTTTCACAGTAACTTCATTGAAGCCTACTCGTGATAATAAGCGATTTTCATTTCATTTAATTTTCAGTTGGTTTATTAATGGGAAAGAAATTGGCCATCCTTAGCTGGTCTGGCCTACATGTGACTCCAGATCCACAGAAACGTCATGTCTGAAAGCCCACTCAGTTCGAGCGCAAATAGGGATGGGAAACAAATGCCAGTGTTGCCCACATCCCATGAATGAATTTAAAAAAGAACTAATTTGATTGAGTGTTTTCATGAGGTAACGGAAAGGCTTGTCGAGAATAATGTACTTGACCGACATGGTGTACATCAGGCATTGTCAAACTCGGGGTTGCTCCATTTTTGTCAGCAGCAAACAAGGTAAGAGAAAATGGTGGGTCGCGCAGTTCGGCCGGCGTGGGTCGTGAAGGTCGGCCGGCGTGGGTCGCGAAGGTCGGCCCGGTTGGGTCCTGAAGGTTAGTTGGCCCGGAAAAAAAGTTTGAAGAACACTGGTGTACATGGATTCAAAAAGTGCTAGCTAAAATGCCACATAACAGACTTTTCAGCAGGGCCAACGCTCATGGAATAAAGGGTGCAGTGGCTGCATGGATTAAAAATTGGCTAATTTACTGGAAACTACAATTAGTGGTAAATAGTTGTTTTTTGGACTGGAGGAAGAGCTATAGTTGGGTTCCTCAGGGATCTCGATCTGATAAAGACCAAGACTTCAACGTGCAACGCGCAATTTGCAGCTGACACAAAACTTGCATTTTGATATGTGAGGAAGTTACTGATAGATTTCAAGAGGATGCAGACATGAATTTACAGAAGTGGTATGTTTGTCGGAGGTTGTAACAGTAAAGGGATTACAGAGATGGAGAGAGAGGATATCGTCATGGTTGGATTTAAAGTCTACTACAATAATTTTTAAATTGTGGAATTCGTGGATTGGATGCCAATATAGTTCAGCAAAGATGTTGTAATAATAGTGTGTGATAGAATAGAACTAACAGAGTTTTTGATAAGCTGAGGAGTATGAAGGGTGAATCATAATAATAATCTAATAATCTTTATTATTGTCACAAGTAGGCTTACATTAACCCTGCAATGAAGTTACTGAGAAAAGCCCCAAGTTGCCACACTCCGACACCTGTCGGGAACACACAGAGAGAATTCAGAATGTCCAATTCACCGAACAAGCACGTCTTTCGGGACTTGCGGGAGGAAACCGGAGGACCCGGGGAAAACCCACACAGACACGTGTAGAACGTGCAGATTCCGCACAGGCAGTGACCCAAGTCAGAAATTGAACCCGGAACCCTGGCACTGTGAAGCCACTGTGCTACCGTGCTGCCCAACAATGGAGCCTCAGCTACCTCTCTCTGCTGGTATTTGAGCTTGAATAACCAAATGGTATCAGCCATTGAATTGCTTATCATTTATTAATAGAGACGCAAGCCAGAATTTTCTGGTCCGTCCCCCGCGGGATCTTATAACCCCGCCAATGGCAAACAACTGGTGGTCAGTGGGGGGGGGGGGGAGAGGGGGGGGGGGGGGGGGGCTGTGGGATGTGAAAACAACAGGAAACACCCAGCAGATCCCACCACCGGCAATGGGCTGTCGCCTCCGCCACCATGAAACATGCCATGGGCGGATCTGGATAATCAGCCATAGATGAAAAAGAAAGGAAGTTAGATTAATCCATTGTGATTTGGATTTTGTTTATTGTCTCGTGTACCGAGGTCCAGTGAAAAGTATTTTTCTGCGGGCAGCTCAACAGATCATTAAGTACATGAAAAGAAAAGAAAATACATAAAAGGGCAACACACGGTACACAGTGTAACTATATAACATCGACATCAGGTGAGGCATACAGAGTGTAGTGTTAATGAGGTCAGTCCATTAGAGGGTGGTTTAGGAGTCTGGTAACAGTGGGGAAGAAGCTGTTTTTGAGTCTGTTTGTGCGTGTTCTCAGATTTCTGTATCTCCTGCCCGATGGAAGAAGTTGGAAGAGTGAGTAAGCTGGGTGGGAGGGGTCTTTGATTATGCTGCCTGCTTTCCCCAGGTAGCGGGAGGTGTAGATAGAGTCAATGGATGGGAGGCGGGTTTGTGTGATGGACTGGGTTGTGTTCACCACTCTCTGAAGTTACTTGGGGTCCTGGGCCGAGCTGTTGCCATACCAGGTTGTGATGCAGCCCAATAGGATGCTTTCTATGGCTAAGAGCAAGCTGGTACAGTTAAACACACTCATTTAAGTTGGTCGCTTCAATATGGACCAGCCCACTGTCTCTAAACAGTTACATAGGAGGGCTTCTGTTTCCTCGGGCCAGCACTGCACAACCTTCTTAGCTGGATTCTCCCGCTTTAGTTTCGGCTTGTATGGCGGGAGAAGGAGCACCGTCTTAAGGTCTGATTTTCCAAAGTGCGGTCTGGGGATGGAACGGGAGGCACCCTTGATTTTTGGGTAGCAGTGGTCAAGAGTGTTGTCGCCCCTGGTGGGACAGGAGATGTGCTGAATCTCTTGTTAGATCACTGCTGGAATATTGTGCCCAGTTCTAGGTGTCAGGCTTCAGGGTGAATGTCACTGACTTGGAGACTGTGGAGAGGAGATTTACGAGAATGACACGGGGAACTGGGGAAACTGGGATTGATGTTGGAGCAGAGATAGTTACAAGGAGTGTAGTGGATGGAGTAAAGTTTATGATGCAGACTCAATTAATCCATTAGTCCTCTCTGCTGTGAGAGGTTTTGATTTAGTAACTAGGGAGAAAATATGTTACCTGACAATAAGACCAGTCGCAAAAAGACACGCATTTATAGTAATTGGTAAAAGAGGCAAAGGGGAAACGAAGAGAATGTATTTTTATGGGGAAACAGCAGAGAGATGTGTGACCAATTGATGGGGAGGAAATTTGTGACTCCTCCCGCCAGTGGCATTGTCCGGTCCCACCAAAGGCAATGGATATCTGACCAGCTCGCCGTGTTTTACTACCCCGCCCCTGCCTTAACAACGCGGTAAAATTCCACCCTGTGATTCACAGTCTTGAAGCTTTACCCACGTGTGCTGTCCTGGTCGTATGTAGCATTCACCACCCAAGCTTGTGAATAGTGTGGCGGGTGAGTTGGCTGGCTTTCCCTGAAACAGAAAGCGCTGCTGTATTCCATAATAAATTCATGTGTTTATTTATAAACTGTTTTCAATGTTTATCCGTCGTGTACTTTAAAGCAGCAGAGCACAGAATGACAGACAATGTCATCACGCACTGCTTTGAATGAGTGCATGAACTGTTAGTACTTCAACGGATGTGCTAGAATAATTGGCTAAACTGCATTGAGTATATTTTGAGCCAATTGCATTCGCATGAAGTCCAGTAATCATAAATCATTGCAATGGGTTTTGTCTTATTCCGTTATTGCTATTATCGTAATGCCTCAGAGCCTTGAGCTTCCTCGTTGTTCGTAAATAAGTTTTATATTCTGACAATGTATAACATCTTTTGTTGAGTTACCACTTCAAACAATAGTGTTTTCAACTCCCTGAGGGTGCTGCAAAGGATCTCAGTCCATTTTCTTTAATCCTATCCTAATCGGGTCAGCCTATATTGATACTGGTTGTGGTATTAGGTAAATTGCTGGGATTCCTTTAGCAGTAATGCCCATAGGATCCGCATTGATGTAAACGGCCGAACCAAATGCAATTTTACGGTATCATTGACTTACCCACCAGGCATTAGTAATAGCCTGGCTTTTGGCATAGATCCTTCTTGTTCTTTAGTGCAAGATGAATGTTCATTTCTCTTATGTAAACTCTAAAGCATTTTGAATAAAGAAATGTTGTCATGCCAGCTGAAGGTGCAACGGAAATTAAACCACTGCCCCAGTGTTTCCATGGAGAATAACTTGATAGGCAGCTCATTTTTATTCCCATGATTCTGAATAACTTGAAAGTGACAATGGCAAAGTCCCAAATTATTTTACCATGTTGAACGTGGGAGATGGGTGAAATTTAGAAGCAGATTTGGTGCAAATATGAGAGCACGAAGCAGTCATCAATGTGTGGGAAAAAGAGTTAAGAGAGGGCCTGGGTAGGACTGATCGAAGGGATTCTATCCCCCTTTCTCCAAGGGTGGAAGCGTCAATTACAAGGGGGCGCAGGGCAGCATGGTGGCGTGGTGGGTTAGCCCTGATGCCTCACGGCGCCGAGATCCCAGGTTCGATCCCGGCTCTGGATCACTGTCCGTGTGGAGTTTGCACATTCTTCCCGTGTTTGCATGGGGTTCTCCCCCACAACCCAAAGATGTGCAGGCTAGGTGGATTGGACTCGCTAAATTAGAACATAGAACATAGAACAGTACAGCACAGAACAGGCCCTTCGGCCCTCGATGTTGTGCCGAGCAATGATCACCCTACTTAAACCCACGTAACCCGTATACCCGTAACCCAACAATCCCCTCATTAACCTTACACTACGGGTGTAAGACTCACACTGACGTGCAGACTCCACACAGACAGTGACCCAGCCGGGAATCGAACCTGGGACCCTGGAGCTGTGAAGCATTAATGCTAACCACCATGCTACCGTGAGGCCCCATTGCCTCAAATTGCCCCTTAATTGGGAAAAAAATGAATTGGGTACTCTAAATTTATAAAATCTTTTTAAAAAATGAAAAATTACAAGGGGGCGCAGGTTCAAGATGAGAGGGGGGAAATTTAAGAAATGTGTAGGGTATTCATGCAGAGAGCAGTGGGTGCCTGGAATGCGCTGCCAGAGGATGTGGTGGAAGCTGGCACATTAGCAACATTTTAGAGGCATCTGGTATGGGTACATGAACAGGGAGGAAATAGAGGGATATGGACTGAGTAAGGGCAGAAGGTTTTTGTTTTTGGTTAGGGCATCATGATCGGCAGAGGCTTGGAGGGCCGAAGGGCCTGTTCCTTGGCTGTACTTTTCTTTCTTCTTTGTTTTTTGAAGGTTTAACACACGCCAAAAATATGAGCATAGCTAGGGCCAATGCGGAGACCCAACGCTAAACCTTTTTGTTTGGAGGAACTGAGACAAGTTAAAGGAGAAATTGTTCAATAAGGGAACAAGTTCAGCCAGGTGGAGGAAGGTGATGGTGGATTAGGATTGCCTTGGCCTCCATCCAAGGAGGAAGCAGGTAGTACTTCCACCACCCCAGTGGCGGACGGATTTTCAAATTTCAGACTTTTAACGGCAGCACAGTAGCATTGTGGATAGCACAATCGCTTCACAGCTCCAGGGTCCCAGGTTCGATTCCGGCTTGGGCCACTGTCTGTGCGGAGTCTGCACATCTTCCCCGTGTGTGCGTGGGTTTCCTCCGGGTACTCCGGTTTCCTCCCACAGTCCAAAGATGTGAAGGTTAGGTGGATTGGCCATGCTAAATTGCCCTTAGTGTCCAAAATTGCCCTTAGTGTTGGGTGGGGTTACTGGGTTATGGTGACAGGGTGGAGGTATTGACCTTGGGTGGGGTGCTCTTTCCAAGAGCCGGTGCAGACTCGATGGGCCGAATGGCCTCCTTCTGCACTGTAAATTCGATGTAAAAAGCATCAAACTTCTCTAACCTTGAATCAACGCCCCTCCCCGGCATATGTCTTTTGTTTCTTTGATCCTCTTGGCTTTCTGAGTCCCTCACCCTTTATCATAGGTTTGTTGTCGAGCCCTTCATTGCCTTGGCCCATTACATTTTGAAAATTCTGCATATTTCAGCTGGGAGAAATTGTGGGGAACTTATAATAAGATGCAGCTATTAAGTTAAATTTAATTCATGGATGGAATTCTCAGGCAGTCATGTTCTGAGAGTGAAAATTAGATCCCACTGGCATTGATTTATTTGTGTAATATCTTTCAGATCTTCAGGACATCTCACAGCTTCATGTCCAATTAAGTATTTTTGAAGGATAGTTTCTGTTTGAATATGACAGCCAGTTTTTACATCGTGAGGTCCCATAAATAAATGAACAGGTGATCTTTTTTGCTGGTGTTGATTAAGAGAGGAATGTTACCCAAGACTCTATAGTGTGTTGAAATTTTCATTGTGCATTTTCCAACTTAAGGTACCAGCAGAGGGATAAAAGAGAGTACATGGCCTGAAATGCGTGCTTGCCAGGTATGCACGATCAGTGGGCCCAGAAGAAGCTATGTTGTTCACTTCCATCCAGGAACAGCAGAATTACAAAGTTTCACAGTGCCTAGCCAGTTATACTGGCCGGGCTTTGGTGCCATGCTGGGGTGGGCGCAGGAATGCCGTGTTGGGCACCGGGTCAAATGGTGACCAGAAGAGTGGTATAAAATGAGCTCAGGCTGCTCCCTGAGGGCTGCCAGGAGTTGGGGAGGAACTGTTGAAGAAAAATGGAAAATATGTCACAAGTCATGCCTTTGAACCTGGTGGACATGACAGGTGGGATGCCAATGCTGGTGGACATTCTGCCCCATGATTCTCAGATGACTGTGTGCACGTTCTAGTGAAGGGAGTGAATGCCCAGCATGAAATACTCATCATAGAATTTACAGGGCAGAAGGAAGCCATTCGGCCCATCGAGTCTGCACCGGCTCTTGGAAAGAGCACCCTACCCAAGGTCAACACCTCCAACCTATCCCCATAACCCAGTAACCCCACCCAACACTAAGGGCAATTTTGAACACTCAGGGCAATTTATCATGGCCAATCAACCTAACCTGCACATCTTTGGACTGTGGGAGGAAACTGGAGTACCTGGAGGAAACCCACGCACACATGGGGAGGATGTGCAGACTCCGCACAGACAGTGACCCAAGCTCGAATCGAACCTGGGACCCTGGAGCTGTGAAGTAATTGTGCTATCCACAATGCTACCGTGCTGCTGTGCCGGCATGGTGGAATGTGCCGCACATGGATCCATTGCTGGAAATAGTTCAAATATCTTGTTTTTTTAAATTCATTTTTACGGGATGTGGCTTCACTAGCTCGGCCAGAATTTGTTGCCCATCCCTAATCCTAGTTAGGGGAAGCATTGGCATAGTGGTATTGTGGCTGGACTAGTAATCCAGAAACCCAGGATAATGATCTGGGGAGCCGGTTTCGGATCCCACAACAGTAGGTGATAAAATTTAAACTCAATAAAATATCTGGAATTAAAAGTCTATTGATGACCATGAAACTATTGTCAATTGTCGTAAAAACCCACCTGGTTCACTAATACCCTTCAGGGAAGGAAATCTGCTACCCTTACCTGGTCTGGCCTACATGTGACTCCAGACCCACAGCAACGTGGTTGACTCTTAACTGCCCCCTCTCGAGCAGTTTGGGATGGGCATTAAATGTTGGCACAGCCTGCGATGCCCACATCCCATGAACAAATAATTATTTTTTTTTAATTAGCCTTGAGAAGGTGGTGGTGAACTGCCTTCCAGAACCGCTGAAGTCCATGTGGTCTAGGTAAACCCACCATGATATTCGGGAGGGAGTTCCAAGTCTGGATTGTGAGTGACTTGGAGGGGAACCTCCAGGTGGTGGTATTCCCATGTATCTGCTGCCCTTGTCCTTCTAGATGAGAGTGGTCGCAGGTTTGGAACGTGCTCGCGAAGGAGCCTTGATGAGTGCCGCAATGCATCTTGCAGATGGTACCCACTGTTGCAACAGTGTGGTCATTTCCTGGTACTTGTGTGGTGCGAACGTTACTAGCCACTGTCATCGCAAGCCTGGATATTGTCCAGGCCTTGCACATGGGCTGCTTCAGTGTCTGAGGAGTCGCAAATGGTGCTGAACATTGTACAGTCATCAGAAAACATCTCCACACCTGACCTTATGTTGGAAGGAAGGTCATTGATGAAGCAGCTGAAGGTGGTTGGGCCTAGGACACTACACTGAACTCTTGCAGAATTGCCCTGGGACTGGAATGAATGACCTCCAACAACTAGGCATGCTAGGCATGACTCCAACCAGTGGAGTGTTTGCCCCCTGATTCCCATTGACTTCAGTTTTGCTAGTGCTCCTTGATGCCACATGTGGTCAAATGCTGCCTTGTTGTCAAGGGCAGTCACTCGCACCTCACAATTGAGTTCAGCTGTTTTGTCCATGTTTCAACCAAGCCTGTAATGAGGTCAGGAGCTGAGCTTTGCAAGGGTGAGTACCAACTTGGCATGGGGATCAGTATAGATAGAACATAGAACATAGAACAGTACAGCACAGAACAGGCCCTTCGGCCCTCGATGTTGTGCCGAGCCATGATCACCCTACTCAAACCCACGTATCCACCCTATACCTGTAACCCAACAACCCCCCCCCCCCCCCCCCCCCCATTAACCTTACATTTTTTAGGACACTACGGGCAATTTAACATGGCCAATCCACCTAACCCGCACATCTTTGGACTATGGGAGGAAACCGGAGCACCCGGAGGAAACCCACACACACAGGGGGAGGACGTGCAGACTCCACACAGACAGTGACCCAAGCCGGGAATCGAACCTGGGACCCTGGAGCTGTGAAGCATTTATGCTAACCACCATGCTACCCTGCTGCCCCTTGGAGATGTCTTGGAGGCAGCCATTAAATCATGCAGGTCAAGGGTGTGAGATGCATAATACCAAATGTCACACGTCCATGTGTCTGCGAAGGATGGGAGATGTTGCCACTTACCAATAGAAGGGTGAGGAGTACCAATCTGACAGCACTTCAAGCTGGCTCTCGGTGGGGTGTTAGGGATGAGTCACAAGGCTAAAATGTTTCTTCAGGTAGAAGATGGACTCATGAATGGATTGTTTACATTCAGAGTGTGCATGAATGGGTGGTGGGGTGTCCAATGTCCTGATCATGTCCAGGTTTGAGAGGAAAGCCCTGGGAATGGAATGCGAGTGAGGAGGAAGATGCAGAGGTCTTCGAATGGGAGTGGTCTTGGAGGACAGTAAGAGTCCAATGGGAAGGTGAGGGATTGAAGCGGGATTGAAGAAGTGTACAAGAAGGGCAGGGTTGTGGCATCTCTAATGAGAAGTTTAAATCCTGAGCACCCATCATGTTAGATGTCCAGTAGGATGCGTTGTTAGGTTTGGCAGAGATCCCTGGGGATCTGCGCGGCTATGGCATCTGTCATGGAGGAGTCCAAATGGAGCATGAGAACTGCGTTAAACCCGAGCACCGACAATAGAGCCTCTTCCTTTGACAGAGTGGAGAATCTTCTGAAGAGGCATCTCCTGGAACAGAGTCAATTGTTCCTGGGGTCACGCCCGGACCTTCAAGGCTACATACCTGCTGTGACCTCAGGAGGTTGTTGCTAATATGAAAGCCTGCCTTCAAGGTGCCTATCCATGAATAGTGAGCAGGGACATCCAGACATGCCTTACACTGGTGGACGAGCTGCCTGTTGTCTTTGTGTGCTTCTCTCATGGTGCCCCAGGTCAGTGACCATGGCATCATCTGAATGCCACACCAGACTTATTTGCTCATCAATAGAAACTCACTTTCACAAATCATTTAATAATAATAATCTATATTAGTATCACAAGTAGGCTTACATTAAAAGTGCAATGAAGTTACTGCGAAAAGCTCCTCGTCGCCACACTCCAGCACCTGTTCGGGTACACTAAGGGAGAATTCAGAATGTCCAAATTACCTAACAAGCACATGTTTCAGGACTAGTGGGAGGAAACCGGAGCACCCGGAGGAAGCCCACGCAGACACGGGGAGAATGTGCAGATTCCGCACAGACAGTGACCCAAGCCGGGAATCGAACCTGGGGCTCTGGCGCTGTGAGACTACAATGCTAACCACTGTGCTACCGTGCCGCTCCAAGACTGTTGTGTTGCTGCCATTGTGTAAACTGAGAAGAGAATCTACAAGCTCCCTTACATTGTGTTTATCTACGCCCCTTAGTGCCGAACAGGGAACTTTGATCAATACATTCAGGAGCACGGGATTGGATTTTAGGATGGAGGCTTTTTGGACAAAAGCCAGAAAACTCCACAGCCAGTGTCCATCCCACTTGTGTCTGCAACAAACAGATGTGCTCAGCTTAGCGCAGGTAGGGCACACCTTGGATGTAGCCTGCGTATTTTGTGCATGTGCAGAGAGGGTGGGGGAATATAGGTCCTCTGAAAGGGCTATCAAGTGACAAAGTTCATTTCCTCTTGCTCCAACTTCTACGACAGTGGGTGCCGATGACCTGGAATTAGTAACGTATGTGCTGCTATTTAGTTAGTTTAGATGCTAACTCCTGAACTCACTGCAGGCGCTAATTCCCAATGCTTCTGCAAGCACCAACTCTCCACAGCTCATTAGATCTGATTTATCTAGTTACATCAGTCAGTGGACGTACCCAACATTATCCAAATTGCATGGATGGATATGAACATTTTTCACTCTATTGAAATATTTTCTGTTACACTGTTGGCAAGAGGTGATTATCGGGCCAAATCATGCTTTAATAACATGGTGCGGTAATTGGGTATACTGTTTTTGACATGCAAATCAGACATAGTGCAGAGGTTTGAGAAATATGCTCAGGGTAGCATGGTGGTTAGCATCAATGCTTCACAGCTCCAGGGTCCCAGGTTCGATTCCCGGCTGGGTCACTGTCTGTGTGGAGTCTGCACGTCCTCCCCGTGTGTGCGTGGGTTTCCTCCGGGTGCTCCGGTTTCCTCCCACAGTCCAAAGATGTGCGGGTTAGGTGGATTGGCCATGCTAAATTGCCCGTAGTGTAAGGTTACTGGGGGGATTGTTGGGTTACGGGTATACGGGTTACGTGGGTTTGAGTAGGGTGATCATTGCTTGGCACAACATCGAGGGCCGAAGGGCCTGTTCTGTGCTGTACTGTTCTATTCTAATTACAGTCTCCTGAACTTTCTGCTTTATATATACTTCTTTGGGAAGAATGTGAGGAGAGGGCACAAAGGAGATTTGCCAGAATGGTTCGTAGAACATACAGTGCAGAAGGAGGCCATTCGGCCCATCAAGTCTGCACCAACTCACTTAAACCCTCACCTCCACCCTATCCCCGTGACCTAATAACCCCTCCTAACCTTTTTGGACATTAAGGGCAATTTGGCATGGCCAATCCACCTAACCTGCACGTCTTTGGACTGTGGGAGGAAACCAGAGCACCCAGAGGAAACCCATGCAGACAAGGGGAGACCCAGTGGGGAATCGAACTTGGGACCCTGGCACTGTGAATCCACAGTGCTATCCACTTGTGCTATTGTGCTGCCCAGGTTCGCAGGAGAGATTTTAGCTGGAAGGTTAGGTTGGCGAAAATGTTTTTTCCGGGGTGCTTCGAGACAGGGGTCACACTTATTGGGGGCTTTCAAACAGAAGTCTCTCTCCAGGGGGACTGACAGACAGGGGGAGTCTCTATCCTGGTTGGGGTCTCTTTAATTAGGGGGTCTCTGCTGGAGATATCTCTAACTAGGGGGTGACTGGTCAGGGTCTCTTTAATTAGAAGGTCTCTCTGGTGAAGTGGGTGGGGGTGATCGGGTAACCTCCCCCCCTCCCCCCCCCCCATCTCCTGTATGGTGGAGGGGGGGATGACAAAGAAAATCCCCTTGGAGTGAATTACGTTGGGGGGGGGGGGGGGGGGGGAGAGGTGCCCAGCCACCAGAACTCACTATCGGACCGCCGACTCAAAATGAGAATCCCTCACAATCCTCGCCACGCATGGGTAAGGATTGGGAATCACTTCCTCAATCACTTCAGGTGCGATTCAGCTCTGACGGGAGAACATTGTCCACCAAAAGGAGAGTGCTGGCCTTGGAATGCAAATAGTGACAGCTTTCATCGATTGTCATTAAAACCCAACTGATTCACTTTAGGAATGGAAACCTGCCATCCTTGTCTGCCTGGTCTGGCCTACCTGTGACTCCAGACTCACAGCAATGCGTTTGACCCATACCTGCCCTCTGAAATGGTCTCGCAAGCTACTCTGTTAATGCACAATTTGCGATGGGCAAAAATGCTGACCCTGCCAGCGATGTGCACATCCCTCAAAGGAACTAAAGAAATCACCCACTACAACATACTCTTTTTCTCCTTTGCTCTATCGCTTTGTTGAACTTATATGGTATTGGCTTCAGGAGGTGGAGCCATTCAGTAACATCCCAGACACTCCATTATTCTTGCCCTGCCATTGTCTGCTCGTCCATCGAGCATATTACAGAAAAAGGTTGAAGAGAAAGCCCAACAAATGCTGTGAACTGTGACCAGCTCCAACAAGATTTGGCTCATTGAGTTTATATATCCAATGTTTATACGTTTGCCATCATGCTCATTATTTCATAAGTCATTTCCCAATTATACAATCACAGAATTGTCACAGCAGACAGAGGCCACTTGGTCAGCTGCTCCAGAGTATCTCAACTAGTTCCACGCGCGACCCCCTTGTGCAATTTTTGCTCTTCAGATAATTATTCAATTGCCTTTTGAAAACCGCAACTGAATCTGTCTCCACCAGATTCTAATCACTCGCTGCGTGAAAATGTTCTCTCCTCATGTCGCCTTTGTTTATTTTGCCTTGAATCAATGTGCCCCAGTTCCCACCCCTTCGGCCAATGGGAACAGTTCCTCCCTGCCTACTCTACTTAGACACCTCATGATTTTGAACACCTCAATCAAATCTTTTGATCTTCTGCACCCTGTAATGCCTTCTTTGCCTTCTTGTGTGGTGCCTAGCATTGGATATGATGCTCCAGTTAAGGCTGAACTAGTGTTTCAGAGAGGTTCACTGTAACTTGCTTGCAATACTCTATGCCTCTATTTATAAAACCCATTAAAGCTATATTTTCTGCTTTCTCAACCTGCACTGCTGCCTTCAACCATTTGTGAACATAGACCATGCGATCACTCTGCTCCTGCAGTGGTATCGAATTGTATCCTCGAAATCGCATGTCCTCATTCTTTGCAGTTCACCTGCACCACATCACCTACATTATCCTCATCGATCTTCTCTGCTACCTCATCAAAAAACTCAATCTGGTTGTTCAAACATACCTTGCCCTTAACAAATCTGTGCCAATTCCGCCGCTGAATTCCTCACACCAGGGGTGGGATTCTCTGACCCGCTGCCGGGGAGCAGCGTGAATAACGCTCCAACGCCTGCTGCCGAATTGTCTGGCGCCGGTTTTTGGGCAGGGGCGGGGATCACGCAGCGCCAGTCGGAGGCCGTTGGCAGCCCCCCCCCCCCCCCCCCCCCCCCCCCCCCGGCCGGCAATTCTCCGGGCCCCGATTGGCTGAGCAGCCATCCGTTTTTGGCAAGTCCCACCGGCGACAAATGGACATGGCCCATCATGCCTGGACCTGGCTTGTCGGCCAGCTAGGTGAGTCCTCGGAGGGGGGGGGGGGGGGGGGGGGGGGGGGGGCACTGGTATTGGCCTCAGGAGGAGGAGCCATTCAGTAAGATCCCAGACACTCAGGGTGGCCTGGCCCGTGATCGGGGCCCACCGATCTGCAGGCAGGCCTGTGCCCTGGGGGCACTCTTCCCTTCCGTGCCAGCCTCTGTGAGGCTCCGCCATGGCCGGCACAGAGAACTCCCCTGCCCATGCGCAGGAACACACCGGCGGTTCTGCGCATGCACCAACTCGCGCCGGCCCTTCGGTGCTGGTTGGCGTGGCGCCAATCCCTCTGGCGCCAGCCTAGCCCCTGGAAGTGCGGAGGATTCCGCATCTTCCGGTCGGCCCGACGCTGGAATGGTTCGCGCCACTCTTGGCGCCAGCGTCGGACCATCTGGCCAATTGCGGGAGAATCCCGCCCCAGAGATTTTTCTGAGTTACAGAAAATGGGCAGAAAAGTGGCAGGCAGAATTTAATCCTGAAAAGTGTGAGGTGTTACATTTTGGAAGGAGCAATTTGACAAGTAAATATTCAATGAATGGCACAACACTAGGAAGTCCTGAGGAACAAAGAAACGTGGAGCATTTGTAAATAGATCTCTGAAGTCAGAAGGGCAGGTTAATTCTTCCCATGTACTGAATGATCTGTTGAGCTGCTTGCAGAAAAATACTTTTCACTGTACCTCGGTACACGTGACAATAAACAAATCCAATCCAATCCAATCCAATATGGTAAACTTGCCTTTGTGAGGCCACAGCTGTAGTACTGTGTGCAGGTCTGGTTGCCACATTATAGGAAGGATGTGATTGCACATCCAGACATAGGAACAGCTTCTTCCCCACAGCTACAAGACTCCTCAACGACTCCCCATCAGACTGATCTGTTCCCTGTAAGAACACTATTCACGACGCCCTATGCTTGCTCATGTATTTGCTTTGTTTGGCCCCTTGTTCCACACTGTAACCAATCACTGTTTGTCGATGTACCATTTGTCAATGTACTCTGTTGATTATTCTTTTGTCTACTATGTACGTACTTTGTACGTTCCCTTGGCCGCAGAAAAATACTTTTCACTATACTTTGGTACGTGTGACAATAAATCAAATCAAATCAATCACTGGAGCGGGTGCAGTGGCGTTTCACCAAGGTGTTGCCTGGGATGGAACATTTAAGTTATGAAGAGAGGTTGGATCGGCTTGAGTTGTTTTCATTGGAGCAGAGAAGACTGACAGTGACCTGCTCAGCTTTCTAGGGTCATCGCTCTCGCAACAAACAGTAAACTAGAAGTTCTGAAAGACACTGGGGCACTCGAGGTTGAGCCTCATGCATGTGTTATTACCCATTGGGTCTTAACCTCAAGTTGAGCAACAGTGTTTTGTACCTGTTCAAAAGGTCAAGCATTTTGTCCACATCAGCAAAGTTGGGTCTGTTTTAATGTCCAGTTTTTCTTTACAGCAAAAAGTTGTCAACTCGGAACAATCAGATGCCTTCTCACTCATGAAATGAAAATGGAAAATGATTGAAATGCCTAATAACTGCCTGGAGACTGAAGGGAGGACAAACTGGTCAATGTCTCAGTTGAAATCTTTTTGTCAGGCCCGAATTGATTATCCCTCCATTTTATTTTCAGATGTTGATGATCCTACTCTTTATTTTCAGCACCTACTGTTCCATTCCTTTCATCCTTTCTTTGAGACCCCCATTAGTGAGGGCAACTTTGTCTAGTTTATGTCCTGAGGGCAAGAATCATTTATATTTACTTGATTCAATTATTTTGTTCTTGTGCAAAATTGCTAATCAAGTAAGGAAATAATAAAAGCGGGGCTATGTACAATATTGCCGTGAGCTCGCCTAGTGGGCCAGTGGACAGTTGCACAAAATGGTCATCAGAGTCGCATCTCCACTCTCCGGTTTGCGATGATTTATCAGTTCTGGTTGAGATTTTGAAACAGTGTTGGCGGCTACAACTGAGCTTTAGAAATCCTGGTTCAGAGAAAGGAAAACAATCAGCTGGTTGTATCGTCTATTAACTACAAAATTAGTCCTCAATTTGTGTCTGCGCACGTGTGTGTACACTTGCCTGTGTGTGTGTGAAGTGTGTGTGTGTGAGAGAGAGGTGTGTGCATGTATGCCAGAGAAGTGCGGGTGTGTGCATCCTCATGTGTGTGATAGAGAGGCGTGTGTATGTGAAAGTGAGGTGTGTGTGAGAGGGAGATGTGTGTCTGTGCGTGTGTGAGAGAGAGGTGTGTGTTAGAGTGAGGTATGTTTGTGCTCGTGTGTGAGAGAGGTGTGTGTGTACTCATGTATGTGTGTGTAAGAGACAGGTGAGTGCCTGTGTGTGAGAGAGAGTTGTGTGTGTGAAAGAGAGGTGTGTGTGCGAGAGACAAGTGTGATTGTGAAAGAGAGATGTGTGAATGTGAAAGAGAGAAAGAGAGAGGTGTGTGAGAAAGGTGCATGTGTGTGTGAGAGAGAGAGAGAGGTGTGTGCATGAGAGAGAGGTGTATGTATGTGAGAGAGAGAGATGAGTGTGTGTATGAGAGAGGTGTGTGTGAGAGAGGGGCATGCATGCACGGGAGTGTGTGAGAGAGGTGTGTGTGTGTCAGAGAGAGGTGTGTGTGTGAGAGGTGTGCATGCACGCCCATGTATGTGAGAGAGGTGTATGTATGTGTGTATGGGGTGTGCATGCTTGCGTGTGTGTGTGTGTTAGAAGTGTATGTGTGTAAACGTGTGCATATGAGAGAGCGTGTGCACCTCGCTCCGTCTGCACTGCCCACTCCTCCGCGTGGCCAAAAGCTGATCGTGCTGCCTGATGCCTGGGTGACTTCTGTCTCGACAATGTTGACCCTCCGCAATATAAAGTCGCCGCCCGCTCTCTCAGGATCCGCTCGATCCCCCGCGCCGCAGGGGCGGACGTGCCTCTCTCACTCTCTCAGCTCACTGTTGCTGCCGCGTGTGTGTGTTGCGCGCGTGTGTTGCGCCTGGGCCCTCGGAAGGCAACCCGAGCGAACCGTCCTTGCTCTTGTTGGTCGGCGACGGCGAGCGTGTCTCGCGCCTCTTGCCTTGTCCACCGTCTTGCAGCATTACATCCGCAGTCGAAACGAAGGGAGCTTCTGCGGGCTTGGGTGCTGCCTGGCGGCTCGTCGACGGGGACGCCGGCGAACGGCCGCAGTGCGACTCCGCAGGGAATGGACCGGTGAGGCAGGGCCGGCTTTCTTTCCCGCCGCGGTGAAGCTGCGGTCGCAAACTAGTCACTCTCCCTTCAGCGGTTGCAGGGTACCTAAACGTCCCCCCTCCGGCTCCCGCGGGCTGGTCGCCTAGGGGGCGGCGGTTTAAAGACTCGCGTGTCCGTCTGTCGGCCGTCGAGCTTTTTGCGATTCCCCGCCGAGTCGTTGGCCACGTCCGAGAGAATGTGCCTGTCCAGGGCCACCTCTCCTTCCGCCTTGCGAGGTGTGCTCGCGGCCTTCCCTTCACCCCAAACCTCTTGGGGAGTTCGGAGGTCGTCGTCACACACGCTTGGCTTGGGGGTGGTGACCTCTGAGGCTTGCACCTGACTCAGTTCCGTGCCTCTTCGGCTCGCGCGTGGTCTCGCTCTCGCTCGGCTCGACGACAGCCGGTGGCTGCAGAGCACCTCCGTCTGTTGGCTGCGGGACGTGAAGGCACGGTGGGGCTCCGGCCATCAATTCCGCCTCCACGCTGCAACGCCACGCGAGCGCCCTGACCACAGTGAAACCCCGTTTTATTTATCATTTGTGATGATCGACTGGTTAACCGGCGAGTCTCTCGCCGGTGATGGGCCGCGCCAGGCTGGGGCTCCCGCCGCGTTCGGCGGGCGCGTTTCGCGCGGTCCAGGTTCGACCCTCTCTGGAGGCGAAGGACTAAAGCACAGACAACTCTTAGCGGTGGATCACTCGGCTCGTGCGTCGATGAAGAACGCAGCTAGCTGCGAGAATTAATGTGAATTGCAGGACACATTGATCATCGACACTTTGAACGCACTTTGCGGCCCCGGGTTCCTCCCGGGGCTACGCCTGTCTGAGGGTCGCTTGACAATCAATCGCACTCGCCTTGCCGGGCGAGAGCGCGGCTGGGGTGTCGCAGAGGCGCTGCTGCTCGCTGTCGTCCTCTCTGTCCCCCTAAGTGCAGACCCAGAGTTCTCCGCACTGGAGAGTTTGACCCTTTCGATCGGTGGGTGGCGTCGGCCTCCGGGCACGTCGGCACCGTCGTTGGCCTCAGTCGCCCCGATTCCCCCGGCACGGCTGTCATGGGTTGTCGTCGCCAAGGGCTTTGACTGCCTCGATGTCGGGAACGGGCGCGCTGCTCCACGCAGGGGGCGGGCCAGGGTTGACTCCCTGACGATGCGCGCGCGCGCGCGTGTGCGGTGGGTGCGTCGCACGCAGCGAGAGTTTGGCTGACGTGCTCCGGCACGGACGAGAGAGGAAATAAACAAGAGAGAGAAAAGAGAACCCAGAGGGAACGAGAGCGACTGTTTGCTGGTCGAACTGGGAGAAGCGGGCCGTGTTGCCTCGTCGGTGCTCGCTTTTGCTGGTGATCCACTGTGGCCTGTGGGTGGTTGGCTTGGCCTCCGGTGCACGGCGTCATGCGCGGAGGACGGAGAAAGCTTGATGCGGACTGTGTGTGAGAGAGGAAGGTGTGGGAGAGAGGTGTGTGTGTGAAAGCGAGGTGTGTGTGTGTAGGTGTATGTGTGAGACAGGTGCATGTGAGTGTGTGTACTTGTGTGTGACAGGTGTGTGACCGCGTGAGAGATGTGTGTGTAAAAGTGAGGTGTGTGTGTGAGAGGGAGGTGTGTGTGTCTCTGCATATTTGTGAGAGAGAGGTATGTTTGTGCTCGTGTGTGAAAGAGGTATGTGTGTGTGAGAGGTGCGTGAGTACTCATGTATGTGTGTGAGAGAGAGGTGTGTGTGTGGAAGAGAGAGGTGGGTGCGTGTGTGACAGAAAGAGAGTGTGTGTATTAGAGCGAGAAAGAGAGGTGTGTATGTGTGTGAGAGAGGTGTGTGTGTGTTTGTGTGTGTGAGAGGTATGTGTGAAAGGTGTGTGTCTGTGAGGGAGGGTTGTGTCTGCATGTGTGTGTGAGAAGTGAGTGTGTCTGCGCATGTGAGCAGTGTATGTGCGTGTGTGTGTGTGTGTTTGCATTTGTGTTTCAGAGATGTGTGTGTGTGTGTGAGAGGTGTGAGCGTGTGTGTGAGGGAGGTGTGTGTCGTGTGTCTGTGTGAAAGAGGTTTGTGTGTGCACGTGTGTGTGATTTATCTGCACAGTCTGCTGTCCAAATTGCCACTCAAATCAGGGCTACTATGATCTGTGAAACATATGTCTTTTGTGTTACCTCTAATAGGCGAGAGAAACAAATAATGACCTGCATTTATATAGCACCTTTCATGACTATAAAATATCCAACATCACGTTTCAACCAATGAAGTGTTATTGAAATGTCATCACTGTTGCAGTATAGGAAGCCAATTTGCACACAGAAATACCCCAACATGATTCCAGCAACATGATGTTGGGCAAATGGATCAAGCTTGTGCTTTTTCTCTCTATCAAATACTAAAAATTATTGTAAAATTAGTGCAACAGATTATGGAGTTATTTTTGGCTTTGGGGAGTAGTATATTGGATCATCCCACACCATTATACATTTGTCTTATTTTTCAGGGAAATACTTCTTAACTAAACAAAATAAAGCAAAAAAAAAGTTTGAACAATCCAACTGTCAGTCGCATAGTGATAACGCTGTGTATTGGAACTATTATTTCAAGCAATTTTGTGTTAAATTAATTAAGCAGTTAATATTATTACCATGCAGTTACTATAGTACCACACATTACCAAATCACTAATGTCTCCTCAAGACTTTAGCCCAGTAACAATCCAACGAGATATTAGGAATTATTTGTGGCTATATTTTGTCCAAATAGTACAGGGCGCAATATAACGGCCGCATTGCACCCAACCCGGGACGCAATGTGGTCGGTAAATCTTGCGAAAGGCCTCTTGCGAGATTTACACAGCTCACAACGCCTCGCGAGATCTAATAGGGTCTGGATCCCGGTCACAATGGGTGGTGCTTAAATTTGCATATTTTAGTGTGCAGTCTGGCACACTTAAATATCCCTCCGTCAGAGCTAACCAGCATCAGGGAACTAACAGCCTTGCCAAGGAGGACGAGCCGGGTGCCGTTCAGCTCTGGTCCCCACAAACAGGGACCAGGCGGCATGGCACTTGGGGAGGTTCTCCCAAACCATCGGAGACCCTCATGCGGTCAACCTTTGGGCACGGTAGCGTCACGGCACTGCTGATTCAATCTTGACACCTGGGCAGTGTCAGGGGTGCCCATGTGGCACTTACAGGCTGGCAGGGCACTGCCAAGGTGCCAGGCTGGCAGTGCTAAGATGGCATTTTGCCCACGCCAGGATCGTGCTCAGGGATGCCCTTCCCTAATGAGGTGGGGTGCGGGGAGCTCCAGGACCCCCCCCCCCCCCAACAGATAAGTTGGGCCATTGTGGGAAGGTCTGGTGGTCGAGTTGGGGAATCGAAAGATTGGTGCGGCATTTTTAACTGACGCCAAAATCTCTTCATGCACTGATGAGGGAAGCTCCTCAGTGAAGGAAATGATAGTAAGTGCGAATAGTGGGGTCATTTCCGGTTCTACAAGCACTGGGAAACACCGCACTACACCCACCCACAACGGGAATCTTTTCCGTTAAAACAAGCTCATCGTATTTGGCTGAACCAGCATCAGGAGGAGGAGGTAAAACGGAGGATAACAGGAGGAATTAACTAATGAGCTTCATGGTGGTTCAGCCAAATACGATGGGTGTGATTCAATGAACAAAGATTCCCGTTGTGTGTGGGTGTAGTGGGGTATTTCCCAGTGCTTTGGGCTTTGACAAAGGGTCATCTGGACTCAAAACGTAAGCTCTTTTTTTCTCCCTGCAAATGCTGCCAGACCTGCTGAGATTTTCCAGCATTTCATTTTTGATTTCAGATTCCAGCATCCGCAGTAATTTGCTTTTAATCAAAGTGGAGAAAGGGAGATGACAAGGTTCCACCTTACACCCAATCAGATGTCACCTCCCACCACCCCAACCAAGAATCCCACCACAGCAGAAGGCAGAAGATTCCACCCCTCGTGCAAATTTTCTCCACCGACCATCACTTCTCCCCGCCCTCCCCCAAACCCCTACCCCCCCACCCTCCCGTTACCTCATCTCCTCCGGCCAAACCTCCTGAGGCTAATTAGTGCACAGACCTGGGACCGTCGATGGTCATTTACCTCATTTCTGCAGCAGGTGGAATTTATTTTCTATGAATTGTGGAACAGACACTTATTCACCAAACTGTCGAGACGAGCACATACACATTTAATCTCTCGGTCCTAATTGTATACATAAACAAACTTGAAAATAAATCCTCTGACTTTGTTAATTGATAATTGCCTTGCAGTTTTTGCCATGCATAATTTGTGTGGTGTGCAGTAAGTTAGAAAGTCAAATAGATATAAATAGATGCTGCCTGATTGAACTGGAAACAGCTTGAGATATTTCCTGGATCGGTCGCTGCTTTGTATTCCCACCATTTTCTACCTTTATTTGGCTGGACTGAGTTTGAGAATGTATCAGTATTATTCAACGTGATGTTCACGTTTTACTTTGATAAATAGCATATTGAAGTCATGAGAAATCAGTAAATTTCAAAAGCTTACTAAACAGTATAATCCAGTAATTGGTGCAGTCTGTCTATACATTATTAATGCCTAATGTTTAGTTGGCTTGTTCTATCGGGAGATTGTCCGTATCTGATTTCCTTGTGCATAATATATACGCTTATTTTTAAAAGTGCAATACTATTCCAGTTGCTTCCTTTTCTCTTGCATTGCTTTATTATCGAAAGCTAATATTCTTGGAATTGTAACTCCAGACTAAATATTTACACAGCAAAGTACAATTACTTCATCTGTCATCTCCATCTCATTTCATGGATATCACAGCAGAAGAGACGAAAAGAGTTAAGCTATGTTGTCTTCTTAAAAGAAAATAATTGAAAGGAATTGTGAAGGATCAAAGCTCAGCATAGAGGTCACTGCAGATGTGCATTGGTGAAACAACATTTGGAATACTGTGTACAGTTCTGGTCTCCAGTGATGGTGGCAATTCAGGGAACTTTCACTCGACTAATTTTCAGGATAAAGGGTTTATCTTTTGAAGAAAGGATGAACAGGTTGGGCCCCATTGGAGTTTAGAAGAATGAGAAGTAAGCTTATTGAAATGTACAAGATACGGAGGTGATTGTGAAAAAAATACTATTTATAAATGCTGGACCAGCATTTGTTGCCCATCCCTGAGGCAGTTTAGCTCCAACCACGTTACTTTGGATTCTGAGTCACATGTAGGCCAGACCAGGTAAGGATTGCAGATTTCCTTCCCTAATGGGCATCAGGGAATGAGATGGGTTTTTACGACAATCAACAATGTGAGAGAGGCAAAAGTCATCATCCTTCGACTTTTAATTCCAAAATTGCATTGATTTCAAATTCCACATCTGCCGTGGTGGGATACAAATGCAGGTGCCCAGAGAATTACCCGAGGCTGCTGGATTACCAGCTCAGCGGCAATGCCACTGCCCCACTGCCTCCTCGTTTGATAACGTAGATACCAGGAGGGTACTTCCACTTCTGGGAGGAAGTAAAATCCAGGGACACAGTTCAAGTGAGGGATGCCATTGAAGATGGAGAGAATGTTTCTCTCAGAGGTTCATTAGTGTATTGAATTCTCTTCCCCAGAGAGCAGTGGAAGCTGCGTCACTGGATTTATTCAAGGCAATGTTAGGCAGACTTTTTAATAGACAAGAGGGTCAGGGTTATGGGGGCAGATAGCAAACGGGAGTTGAGATCATAACCATGTCAGCCATGATTTCATTGAATCAGGAGTTTCAGAGGTCTTAACTTCCAACTTGTGCTCCCAAGCCCTATGTTCCTACGGCACCAATAAGTTTTAAGAGTGGAGCGAAGTAGACAAGATGACACAATAAACAGTACTTGGGATGTTGCCAAAATTGGATTTTAAAACCCTGCACGTTCGTCAAGGGAGAGTGAAGGAGACAAATAATTCCATACTCTGGGAGGGGGGGTTGGAATGAGTCAGAGTAGGAGATGGCACAATGACTGTTGGTTTCAACAGAGTGAGGATAGAGGGGAAGAGGAAGTTTGAGCAGGATGGTATTTGTGAAACGTGGGAGGAAATTCCTGAGGTACACTGTGCACAATAACATTGCATGACATTCTGAGAGAGACAACAGAAGAACACAATGGAGGACAAAAGTAAGAAGACATCAAGTAAAGCTGAGAGAAATATATCTCTGTGAATGACTATATTTCTATATTTTTCTTGTCTCTGACCCAGGATTTTCAGGGGTTTGGCGGAGGGGGGAGGAGGGGCATTGTTACATTAATGTCATGCCATGTAATACATTGGTACCAAAAAGCGTTCATACTGCTCCTCTTCCTCCCCTGCTGAAGGTTTTGATTCCTAGCTAGGATATGGTGAAGGGGTGTCCAGCGATGAGACCTCTTAAAACTGAATAGCTAGGATGCCACTAGAGTAGCTTTACATTAGTCAGTTTATTAAGGATTGAGATTAATTATAGAAAGTGTAATGGTTATTACCCATTAAACCTGTATTTTGGGATATAGCAGTAATAATCACGTAGACTCTGGCTACAAGCAGTGGCTACAATGCATGATGGGATTTAGGCTAGCTAACATGCCCATGTTTTTGAATCACACGAGATGTGTGGTCAGCAGATTACATAGTATGCAAGTTTATATCAGTGGCCCCAATATCCTCTGGAAGTGAAAAGGAAGACACTTTTGATATCCTGGCTCTCTAAAACAGTCCATGGAATACAAAGGAAGACAGTTCTGCCATTCTGTTTGTAATTGAACAAAGGGTCGGTAGGTTGCTAGGATGGGGAAAACAACTTCAGATTGACATAAAGCTTTTGGTAAACAATAGGTGACAGGATGAGGCTCAATCATGGGTTGATCGCAATTTTATTGGATAGGTTTGGACATGATAGCTTCAGGGATTGGATTGAGTCTAACTGGGGTGGGCTATTGATTTTTGGAAATTGTATAAAGAACAAAGTATAAAGAAACGTACAGCACAGGAACAGGCCCTTCCGCCCTCCAAGCCCGTGCCGACCATGCTGCCGGACTAAACTACAATCTTCTACACTTCCTGGGTCCGTATCCCTCTACTCCCATCCTATTCATGTATTTGTCAAGATGCCCCTGAAATATCACTATCGTCCCTGCTTCCACCACCTCCTCTGGCAGCGGGTTCCAGGCACCCACTACCCTCTGTGTAAAAAACTTGCCTCGTACATCTACTCTAAACTTTGCCCCTCGCACCTTAAACCTATGTCCCCCAGTAATTGACCCCTCGACGCTGGGGTAAAGCCTCTGACTATCCACTCTGTCTATGCCCCTCATAATTTTGTAGGCCTCTATCAGGTCGCCCCTCAACCTCCGTTGTTCCAGTGAGAACAAACTGCATTTTTTCAACTGCTCCTCATAGTTAATGCCCTCCATACCAGGCAACATCCTGGTAAATCCCTTCTGCACCCTCTCTAAAGCCTCCATATCCTTCTGGTAGTGTGGCAACCAGAATTGAACACTATACTCCAAGTGTGGCCTAACTAAGGTTCTATACAGCTGCAACATGACTTGCCAATTCTTGTACTCAGTGCCCTGGCCAATGAAGGCATGCATGCCGTATGCCTTCTGCACTACGTTCTCCACCTGTGTTGCCCCTTTCAGTGACCTCTGGACCTGTACACCTAGATCTCTCTGACTTTCAATACACTTGAGGGTTCTACCATTCACTGTATATTCCCTACCTGCATTAGCCCTTCCAAAATGCATTACCTCACATTTGTCCGGATTAAACTCCATCTGCCATCTCTCCGCCAAAGTCTCCAAACGATCTAAATCCTGCTGTATCCTCTGACAGTCCTCATCGCTATCCACAATTCCACCAACCTTTGTGTCGTCTGCAAACTTACTAATCAGACCAGTTACATTTTCCTCCAAATCATTTATATATACTACGAACAGCAAATGTCCCAGCACTGATCCCTGCGGAACACCACTAGTCACAGCCCTCCAGTTAGAAAAGCACCCTTCCATTGCTACTCTCTGCCTTCTATGTGCTAGCTAGTTCTGTATCCACTCTGCCAGCTCACCCCTGATCCCGTGTGACTTCACCTTTTGTACCAGTCTATCATGAGGGACCTTGTCAAAGGCCTTACTGAAGTCCATATAGACAACATCCACTGCCCTACCTGCATCAATCATCTTTGTGACCTCTTCGATAAACTCTATCAAGTTAGTGAGACATGACCTCCCCTTCACAAAACCATGCTGCCTCTCACTAATACATCCATTTGCTTCCAAATGGGAGTAGATCCTGTCTCAATGAATTCTCTCCAGTAATTTCCCTACCACTGACGTAAGGCTCACCGGCCTATAGTTCCCTGGATTATCCTTGCTACCCTTCTTAAACAAAGGAACAACACAGGCTATTCTCCAGTCCTCCGGGACATGACCTGAAGACAGTGAGGATCCAAAGATTTCTGTCAAGGCCTCAGCAATTTCCTCTCTAGCCTCCTTCAGTATTCTGTGGTAGATCACATCAGGCCCTGGGGACTTATCTACCTTAATATTTTTCAAGACGCCCAACACCTCGTCTTTTTGGATCTCAATGTGACCCAGGCTATCTACACACCCTTCTCCAGACTCAACATCCACCAATTCCTTCTCTTTGGTGAATACTGATGCAAAGTATTCATTTAATACCTCGCCCATTTCCTCTGGTTCCACACATAGATTCCCTTGCCTCTCCTTCAATGGGCCAACCCTTTCCCTGGCTACCCTCTTGCTTTTTATGTATGTGTGAAAAGCTTTGGGATTTTCCTTAACCCTATCTGCATATTACTTTTTGTGACCACTTCTAGGCCTCCTGACTCCTTCCTTAAGTTCCTTCCTACTTTCCTTATTTTCCACACACGCTTCGTCTGTACCCAGCCTTCTAGCCCTGACAAATGCCTTCTTTTTCTTTTTTGACGAGGCCTACAATATCTCTCGTTATCCAAGGTTCCTGTAATTTGCCATATTTATCGTTCTTCCTCACAGGAACATGCTGGTCCTGAGTTCCTTTCAACTGACACTTGAAAGTCTCCCACATGTCAGATGTTGATTCACATAGAGAGTCCCAGTCAATAAAACGCTGGGTGAACTGGGGGAAGTTGAAGTCTCCCATCACAACAACCCTGGTGTTTTTACTCTTTTCCAAAATCTGTCTACCTATCTGCTCCTCTATCTCCCACAATCTGTTGGGAGGCCTGCAGTAAACCCCCAACATTGTGACTGCACCCTTCTTATTCCTGATCTCTGCCCATATAGCCTCACTGCCCTCTGAGTTGTCCTCCCGTAGTACATCTGTGATATTCTCCCTAACCAGTAGCACAACTTCGCCACCCCTTTTACATCCCCCTCTATCCCGTCTGAAACATCTAAATTCTGGAACGTTTAGCTGCCAATCCTGTCCTTACCTCAACCAGGTCTCTGTAATGGCAACAACATCATAGTTCCAAGTACTAATCCAAGCTCTAAGTTCATCTGCCTTACCCGTAATACCTCTTGCATTAAAGCATATGCACTTCAGGCCACCAGATCCGCTGTGTTCAGCAACAACTCCCTGTCTGCTCTGCCTCAGAGCCATACTGGCCCTATTCCCTAGTTCTCCCTCAATGCTTTCACCTTCTGACCTATTGCTCCGCTGTTTTAATCAGTGTTCAGCAGATCAATCTTGGCATTATCCAGGTTCATCTCCATGCACACGAAACCAAGTTTGGGAGAATAAATAGCCATCTTAACCAGGTTATATATCTGCTCTGTTTATTAAGCTAAGGCCTAACAAACAGGCGAACCCCACGTTAAGGCTGGCTCAATACTTGGAAAACGCTCTCCCATATGGTTCCACATTGCATTTTGATCTTATGTGAATCTAGAGTGAGCACAGGCAGACTTTCGTGGTTGATTCTAACCCAGCCACTCCAGCCCTCTTCATGCAGATCTTTCCTGCAGATATATCACAAATTAAGATGCTGACAGATTTTCTTCTGCATCTCAAGCCTGTGGGCATTGAGAAGCTTTGTAGCAACTGTACTGCTCTTGTGACTGAAGTCAGATAATGGACCACAAACCAAGGTCCAAAACAGCCACCATTGCACTCCACTTTCTCCAGATCCTATTTTTTCTCTTCAATTCATGGGATGTGAGTTCCAGAATTTTGATCCCATGATCTTGAAGGAATGGCGATATAGTTCCAAGTCAGGATGGTGTGTGGCTTGGTGGGGTATTTATACCTGGTGGTGTTCCCACGCATCTGCTGCCATTGTCCTTCTAGGTGGTCGAGGCCATGGGTTTGGAAGCTGCTGTTGAAGGAACCTTGGTGTTGCTGCTGTACATCTTGTGGATGATAGCCACTGCTGTTACTGCCCGTCAGTGTTGAAGGGAGTAAATGTTTGTGGCTGGGGCACGATCAAGCAAACTGTTTTGTCTTAGATGGTGTCAAGCTTCTTAAGTGTTGTTGGAGCTGCACCCACCAAGGCAAATGGAGAGTAATCCATCACACTCCTGACTTATGACTTCCGGAGTCAGGAGGCGGGTTACTCACCTCAGAAATCTCAGCCTCTGACACTTGCAGTCCAGTTCAATTTCTGGTTGATGGCTTATCCCAAGGTGGTGGAGGTTTCAGCAATTGTAATGCCAATGGATATCAAGGGGAGATGCTTCGGGTCTCGTTGGAAATGGTCTTGTGTGGCACAAATGGAACTTGCCACTTATCATCTGAATGTGGTTTAGCTCTTGCTACCTATTGGTGCAGGCCCTTTCAGTATTTGAGGACTTGTGATGGTTACTGAACATTGTGCAATCACCAGCAAACATTTCCACTTCTGATATAATGAAGAAAGGAAGCAACTGAAGATGGTTTGGTAAGGACACTGGGGATCTCCTGCTGCAATGTCCTAGCACTGAGATGATTGGCTTCCAATGACCACAACCATCTTCCTTTTTGCGAGGTAGAGTGGAGAGTTTTCCACCCGATTGCCATTGACTTTAATTTAGATGGAACTTCATTGTCCATTGCTGCTTTGATGTCAAGGGCTGTCACTCTCACCTCACGTCTAGAGTTCAGTTCTTTTTTCCAAACTCAGCCTATTGTTGTGTCAGTGCCAGTTCATTTCACTTTGCTGATGATTGAGAAGATTTGTTCTGTTTTTTGTGCACAGGACACTCTTGGGCATTTTGTCACATTGTCGGATAGATGCCAGTGTTGTAGTTATACTGGGGCTGTGGGCATGGCTCAATATGGAACATAAGTCTTCAGGACTATTTCTGGGATATTGTGAAGCCTAAATCCTTTGCAGTGTCCTGTGTCTACAGCCATCCTGATCTGGCCACTCCTGAGTTAGTTGCATTGAACAAACTCCACATTTCCCAGAGGTTAATAGGTTCATTAGAAGCACACTGCTTGTAGAAAGATGACCGACTCCAGAATCCTTTGGGATTGTACGCTGTCAGTGCCATGCCACAGGTGAGCATATCTTATCAACGTTCTCTTGTGAGCAGACAACACGGTAGCACATAGTGATACATATTACATACACTTGTGGTTTACACTGTTCTGTTATTCTTGCTTCTTTGAACTGAAGACTTTGCACATCCCCTCCATCCTCATTTAACCTGTTCAGCAATTGAAGGAATTGAGCAGAGGGCTTAAGCAATGAACAGGTTCTCAGGTGATAGAAGAGGTTATAACTTCTATGAAAGATATTAATACAGGATAAATGTAAAACTGATTATGACTCTTAATAAAAGAAAATTAAATGAAAATGACTTATTGTCACAAATAGGCATCAAATGAAGTAATTGTGAAAAGCCCCTAGTCGCCACATTCCGGCACCCGTTCGGGGAGGCTGGTACGGGAATTGAACCATGCTGCTGGCCTGCCTCGGTCTGCTTTCAAAGCCAGCGATTTAGCCCTGTGCTAAACCAGCCCCTGGAACAGCAACAAATGATGTAATGAGAAAAGAAAAGCATGATTAACCAGTTGCAACATTTGAAAGAAGCAAAGGAAAAATGGGAATTGGAGTCTAAAGGAGCAATATAGGTAAAGGAGTGAGGAAAAAATGTTTTGAGGGAAAAGAGAAGGTTTCCTCAAATCTCTGTATTTAATGGCATTTTAAGTCAGCTTATGAAAGATAACTTTACCGAATTGTTATACTTAACCCAACATGGTTCTGTCAACTGTAGCTCCATTGGTTGCGCTCTTGTCACCTGAGTCTAAACGTCTTTGGTTCAAAACCCACTTCAGGACCTGAGTATAAAAATCTAAACTGAACTCCCAAGACAGTACTGAGGGAGAGCTGCACAGTTGCAGGCACCTTCTTTCATATGAAAGACTAAACCCATGCTGTGTCGGACTTTCTTATGTAAAATAAATCCCAGGCATTATTTTGAAGAAGAGCAAGCAAATTATGCCTAACGTCTGGCCAATATTGATCCCTCAATCAATATAGCTGTTTGGAGGAGCTTGCTGTGTGCAAATTGGCTGTTGCCTTGCCTACATGACAACAGTGACTGCACTTCAAAAGTGATTCAATTACTGTTAAGTGCTTTGGGACGCCATGAGATTATGAAATGTGCTATATCAATGCAAATTCTGCTGTCTTCCTTTTATGAAAGAGAGGCAACTCCATCATGGGTAATGTGAATTTGTCGAACATTTCTAATTGATTTGTGTTGCTTAGAAAGTTGTGTTTACAAGGTCACTAACAGGTAGCAAACCTCTATTGCAAAATGAAAGAGTTAAGTAGATGTAACAAACAGAAAATAGAAGGCAAAAGGTATTGAAGTTGGACTTACTGAACAAAAACAGAACAAAATGTACATTCCGTCAGAAAAACCTTTGAGCTTAAAGTCAGGGGACCAGGGGTTATGGGAAGAAGGCAGCAGAATGGGGATGAAGAACACATCAGCCATGATTGAATGGGGGAGCAGATCCGATGGGCCGAATGGCCTAATTCTGCTATTTCTTAAGGTCTTCTGACAGTACCATGAATTTAATCATCTTATTGTTTCTTTTGGGTGTCATGGGTAGTTCAGGAATTGTTGATTGGGAGTTGTCATTATTAATCTCTCTCCGTCATTTTTTCCATAGGCTTTTCCTGGAAACTCCAATGCAGACAGTGTTGTGCACTACAAACTACAATACTCCATCAGAGCCAGGTTCCTTCGCTTCGCCCCGCTCGAGTGGAATCCTGCTGGTAGAATAGGAATGAGAGTTGAGGTTTATGGCTGCTCCTACAGTAAGTACAAGTTATCAAAGGGAATGAGTGTGCCTTTCTTTCCCAGTGATTGTTTTCACAGAGAATGGGATGTTGATCGCACCATAATTAGGTACTTTGTTTAATGTTAGAGAGAGAGAGAGAGAGAGACAAACGCTTGCATTTACGCAGCTAAGCACATCCCTCAGGATTGCCTTGAAGTGTTTCAGGTGCCAAGGATTGCTTTTAAAGCACTCTCGCACTCGTGTAAGTAAACACAACCACTTTGCGAACAGCAAGGTCTCAAAGAGCAACTTGATTACTTCAGTTCGGCAGTTTTCACAAAACAACTGAATTCAATACCTTCATGGAAGCATTAAGTGGCTGGTGTGGTATAATAAGAAAGAAATGCTCTAGCCTACACATGACAACTCCTTTTGGGATCATTTGATCGGAGTGGCGGAGTTTCGTTCTGTATTTGACGATGCCTGAAATAGTCGATTCCTCACACAGACATTCAACCAACAGGTCAGTAAGATAGGACACGACCAATGGGCAGTCAAGATACACCCAGAGGTGACACTACCACAAGGGGGCTACCCATATAAAAGGATAGGGCACAGATGCTCTTTCTCTTTCCATAGGCGACACTCAGAGAGACTGGGGCAGATCAGAGGACGGGTTGGGGAGGGGACGGGGGGGGGGGGGGGGGGAGTGTAAAATTCTGGCCTCTGATTATACAATATTGCCCAATAACCATCATCTGAATAACAGTTTTTAACCTTCTTTCATATATTCTTTTTGATATTCTTTCGCGTGCTGAAAATAAAAAAGCATCAAGGAATGTTCGTTCTGAGGAATCGACTATTTCAGGTGGATTGGCCACATTAAATTGACCCTTAATTGGAAAAAATGAATTGGATATTCTAAATTTTAAAAAAAGGTATCATTTGACATACATTTTGCATTTGTACAAGGTAACTGAAAATTTCAGAAGTTGTCTAAATGTGTAATAATTCCAGGCAAGAAGGAAAGAAGGTTTATTCCACAACAAAAGTAAAGTCGTAGCTTTGGGTGCAGGACAAGGATCCGAGTCCGGGACCTTTGGCAACTCCTGGGTCTGGATCAGTATTTGAAGCCCAGCCAAAGAGTTCCTATTGGGCAGGTCTCTGGCCGCTCAGCACAGGCATTTGTACTCTACAAAGCCCACCGGGAAATCAAGCACTGATTCCCGTGGTCTTTATGGGGGGTATAGCAAAATGGATGTTCGGTTTCCCATTGGGAAGGCCCAATGGGATTTCCTATTATGGCCACTCCACGGCGCTGGGAAACCCGTGGGCATGGGTGCATTGCCAGCGCAACGGAGAATCCCGTGCTGGAGATATTTTAATAGATTTAAGAGTAATTTACTGGAGGAATTGTTCAATAAAAATACAAGAAGAGCAATGTAGATTTATTGCACTTACACAATTGGAGGGTGAATGGGTGAAATAGCTGATGGAGATGTTGATGTAGATTAAAGAAACAAGGGTTATTCTTGACTGCTTTGCCTTTTGCTTTTCAATTTTGTAAAGCTTTCGGTAAGAAGAAATTGCCGTGTCAATCACTCTGAAATGTTAGTTTCCAAGATTCTATCATGGTTCGTTACCTGTTTATTTCAAATCTACAGCTGATCTTGTGAGGTTGTCATCATCTTGGATGTAAAATGAGATTTCCTCGGCTCTTCTCCCTGTTTATATTTGCCCAATTTCATAGTTCCAGCAATTCTGCTGTCGAAAGTTCCACTTACATAGAAACAGTCATAGAAAATAGAAGCAGGAGGAGGCTTTTCAACCCTTTAAGCCTGCTCCGCCCTTCATTATGATCATAGCTGATCATTGAATCCAATACCCTGATCCTGTCTTCCCTCCATATCCCATGATCCCTTCTGCCCCAAGAGCTATATCTAATTCCTTCTTGAAATTACAAAACGTTTTGGCCCCAACTACTTTCTGTGGTAGTGAATTCCACAGATACACCATTCTTTGGGTGAAGAAATTTCTCCTCACCTCAGTCCAAAAAGGTTTACCCCTTATCCTCAAACTATGACCCGTAGTTCTGAACACCCCACCATCAGGAACATTCTTTCTGAATCTACCCTGTCTAATCCTGTTAGAATTTTGTACGTTTCTATGAGATCCCCTCACTCTTCTAAACTACAATGAATATGAACCCAACCAATTTAGTCTCTCCTCATATGACAGTCCCACCATCCCAGGAATCAGCCTGATAACCTTTGCTGCACTCCCTTCATAGTAAGAACATCCTTCCTCAGATAAATCTACCAAACCTGCACACAATACTCCAGGTACGGCCTCACCAATGTCCTGTACAATTGCAGTAAATCATCTTTATTCCCATAGTCAAATCCTTTTGCTAGGAAGGCCAATTGCCTTCTTTACTGCCTGCTATACCTGCACGATTACTTTCAGCAACAGATGCACGAGGACACCAAGGTCTCGCTGAGTATCCACCTCTCTCGATTTACACCCATTCAAATAATAATCTGCCTTCCTATTTTTTCTACCAAAGTGGGTAACCTCACATTTATCCACATTATACTGCGTTTGCCATGCATGTGCCCACTCACTCAGCCTGTCCAAATCCTGCTGAAGCATCTATTTCTTATTTGCGAACCAGCTTTCTATCCATCTGAAGACACTATCCGTAATCCCATGCGCTTTAACTTTACATAGTAATCTGCTGTGTGAGACCTTGTTGAAAGCCTTCTGAAAGTCTAAATAAACCACATCCATGAGGTCTCCCTGGCCAATTCTGCTAGTTACAACTTCAAAGAATTGGAATAGATTTGTCAAACATGATTTTCCTTTCATAAATCCATGCTGACTTTGTCTGATTATACCACTGTTTTCCAAATGCTGTGCTATGAAATCCTTGATCATGGACTTTAACAACTTCCCGACTACCAATGTTAGGCTCACCGGCCCTATTTTCTCTTTTTCAATAGTGCGGTTATATTAGCTACCCTCCAATCTGCTGAACCATTCCAGAGTCCAAAGAATTTTGGAAAATGATGACTAATGGATCTACTATTTCTCGGGCTATTTGCTTAAGTACTCTGGGATGAAAATTATCAGTCCCTGGAGATTTATCTAGTATCAATCGCAGTCATTTCCCTCAAATCATTTCTCTACTAATGCTAATTTCCTTCAGCTCCTCACTAAAACTTGTGTTTCTCAGAATCACTGGTACATTATTCATGTCTACTTTATAAAGACAGAAGCAAAGTACAAACTTAGTTCCTTCGCTGGTTCTTTGTTTTGATTCCCGGCTTGGGTCACTGTCTGTGCGGAGTCTGCATGTCTCCCTGTGTCTGCGTGGGTTTCCTCCGGGTGCTCCAGCTTCCTCCCACAAGCCCTGAAAGACGTGCTTGTTCGGTGAAATAGATATTCTGAAATCTCCCTGAGTGTACCCGATCAGACGCCGCATTGTGACAACTAGGGAATTTCCACAGCAACTTAATTGCAGCGTTAATGTAAGCCTACTGTGACACTAATAAATGAGAATTATTCTTATGAATTCCTATTTTTCTGACTATAAGGGGTGAAGTAAAAAACTCACCACTATTCTTAGAATTCCCCCTTTACCAAAAAGGGTCAATAAGACATTCTAAATGGCGAACAGGGGGTGCGATTCTCCCAGACAGGGAGAAATCGTAAGGCTGGCGTCACAACCGGGCGGGTTTGACGCCAGCCTCCCCCTCCCTGACCGGGAACCGATTCTGGTCCCCGGTCGGGGCTAGTATGTCGCGGCCGTGAACTCCGGCATCGCGGGCTTAACGAATTTCGTTAAGCCCGCTTGTCAGAGTTTGCGCCGGCTGACGCGTCACATGACGTCAGCCGCGCATGCGCGGATTGGAAGACTCCAACCCGCGCATGCGTGGATGACGTTATCGCGCATTTGCGCGAAACCCGCGCATGCGCGGGCCGGGATGCCCCTCAGCCGCCCCGCGAAGTGATACAGCGGGGCGGCGGAAGGACAAAGAGTGCGCGGGAATCGGACCCGCTGCCCGCGATCGGTGGGCACCGATCACGGGCCCATGGCACCCTTGGCACGGCCGTGGTACTGCCGTGCCAATCGGTGCCATGGTTTTCAAAATCGGGACTTTACGGCCGTTTTTACGAACGGCCAGACCAGGTGTGTTTGCCGTTCGTAAAAACAGCCGTAAAGGGCTTGGACTTCGGCCCATCGGCCAGCTGAGAATCGCTGCTGGCCGTAAAAAAACGGCGGCAGCGATTCGTGTCGGGCGTGAGGGGGGGGGGAGAATAGCGGGAGGGCGTCAGACTAGCGTGGCCGTAAAAATTTACGACCCCCGCTATTCTCCGCACCGTCGTAAGTGCGGAGAATTGCGCCCAGGGATTCTCACTCCCTGACTCCTATGCAGACTTATGTG
Organism: Scyliorhinus canicula; assembly: GCF_902713615.1. Classification (NCBI taxonomy): domain Eukaryota; kingdom Metazoa; phylum Chordata; class Chondrichthyes; order Carcharhiniformes; family Scyliorhinidae; genus Scyliorhinus; species Scyliorhinus canicula. The sequence goes on from NC_052147.1 coordinate 271,282,226, forward strand.
GGTGCTATTCAGGTCAATGTATATTTTCAAGTTATCCCCTGGTGTAACCGATATCTTCATAGAAGATTTTCTCTACTTACCATGTAGATCCTAGGTCCCACGTTGCTCAGTAAGTAAAGTTTTTCTTGCTAATTTATTTGCCTCTTCTTTGAATCTAATACTCTTTCTAATTTCCCTTGCAAGCCATGGTTTGGTCCCACATCCCTTTCTATAGGGAATAAACAACATTTGGAGTTCACCATTCTATTCCAACTAGGAATAAACAACATTTGGAGTTCACCCATTCTATTCCAAATAGGAATAAACAGCATTTGGAGTTCACCCATTCGTTCCTTGAATGCCGCCGTTGCCTGTCCACTGTCCTTCCTTTCAGTAATGTTTCCAGTCCGTCATGGCCAGCTCATGCCTTTTACCATCATAGTTACCTTTATTGAGATTCAGGACCCTAGTTTTAGAATCAACTATCTCACTATCCAATATGATAAAGAATTAGAACTCATTCCCCAATTAGGTTGTCAACTAATTATTTCTCATTGTGCAACACTCAGTCCAAGATGGCCTGTTTCTTTGTTGGTTCCTCAACATACTGGTCCAGAAAACCACCCCGTACACACTCCAGAAATTCCTCCTCTATTGTACTGTGACTAATTTGATTCACCCAATCTATAAACAGATTAAAGTCATCCATAATCACAGATGTCCCTTCAACACATGCATCTCTGATTTCCCATCTAATACTATTCCCAACATTCCCACTGCAGTTTGCTGGTCTGTATAGCACCCGACAAATGTTTCTTTTACTCCTCGGGATGAGACTGAAGCAACTCCTCTGTGGCAGGGTCTTCAAATCCCTCCTGTCCAACTTGTTCTTCCAACAGAACAATCTTGGTTACTTCAGCATCTACGTCGGGGAACCCTGTGAAACCAGTCACAGCCTCGGGCCAATCTTCTTTCCGGAGGGTTCTCTGACCTCATACCATGTGTCTTTAATTATTCCTATTGCTGGGAGGATGTTGAATGCCTTCCAGCAAACATGGTCCATGGTCAAAGAGGGTTGCATCCATAAGGTTGAGATTGTGGCTGAAACTCTGATGGGTGCAGTAAGCTTTGAAGGGTGTAATGACCCCCCCCACCCCACTCACATTCCCCACCACTCCCAACCCCCTGTTCCATGAGCTGGACAAGGGAGGTCATGTTTAGAGATATAAAATGTCAGCATCTGGTTGGCCTTTGATAAGAGAACGTGAATGTCCAGGTGCATCATTGAGGATATGGAGGGCCTTGAATCACATGGCCGGTAGATCATGCCCTCAGTGTAGTTAGATAGAGGTGGGGAACCCACCGACAGTGCAGCGGTGAAACTCCCAACAAAGCCCACCGCAAATGACACTGCGAAACCTTTCCGTTAGATCACGCCCATTATTTCACAAACATTGACAGGGAGTCACTGAGGCGATATCAGTGCAGCTGACTGCATGTTTGGTCAAAGGCCCCTGAAGGGCAAATTATTTTCCCTCAGCTAAGTCCTGACGTCCTGCAGAAAGCAATTCTCAAGCCATTTTGCAGGCACTCTGTTCATCTTCCAAAAGATTGGCAGAAGAGATTTATTTTTCCCTTTAAAAGTACAAAGGTGTTCTGATGTATAAAACAGCATTGGTTTGCACTTATAACCTGCCACATTTGCACATGGCAAGAGTGTTAGCCTGAACTTCACAGCTTCAAAACCAGGTGCTCTCGTTTCTTCTATGGATATGTAAGTCATATTTGGCATTTTTTCCAGGATTGGTCGGTTTTATAAGTGTTGAAGATCCGCTCTGTCTGGTAGCCTCTCTCCTTGATGAATTCATGCAGCACCTTGGGGAGCTCTCCTGCAGCCTCCCTCACAAACCTCTCATTCTGCAGCCAGAGATGCTTTTTAAAGTGATCAAACAATCCTGTCTTGGCTGAGAATGCTTTGTGTTACCTTTTGCGGTGCAGTTATCACCTGTGACACCAGCACTGCCTTCTTCACTTTTTATGTACTGGTACAATTTACGCTACACATTTCTAATGATTGGACCATTAACTTGACTCCCCCTTTGTTGTCCGTGCACTCTCCGCACATTTGGTAACTTCTCCATTTGTGGATTTCTCACAGTTGCAAAAGATCTTCTGGCAGTACAGCTACCAGAAAGAAGTCATACTGGCAATTTTGGACACTAGGGGCAATTTATCATGGCCAATCCACCTAACCTGCACATCTTTGGACTGTGGGAGTCCAAAGTGTCCTTAGTGTCCAAAATTTTAGCCAGGTTAAAATCCAACTGGTTTGTTTGGAGTCACTAGCTTTCGGAGCACAGCTCCTTCATCAAGTGAATGAAGAGGTGGGCTCTACAAACACATCTATCGACAAAGTCAATGATGCAAGATGATAGTTTGAATGCTAGTCTTTGCAGGTAATGAAGTCTTTACAGGTCCATATGGTGCGACTGGAGAGAGGGATAATCACAGGTTAAAGAGGTGTAAATTGTCTCAAGCCAGGACACTTGGTAGGATTTCGCAAGCCCAGGCCAGATGGTGGGGTTGCATGTAATGATACATGAATCCAAGGTCCCGGTTGAGGACATACTCACGTGTGCGGAACTTGGCTATCAGTTTCTGCTCGGCGATTCTGCAGTGTCGCGCGTCCTGAAGGCTGCCTTGGAGAACTCTAACCTGAATATCAGAGTTATTTTTATTATTATTATTATTATAGGGGCAGCATGGTAGCATTGTGGATAGCACAATCGCTTCACAGCTCCAGGGTCCCAGGTTCGATTCCGGCTTGAGTCACTGTCTGTGCGGAGTCTGCACATCCTCCCCGTGTGTGCGTGGGTTTCCTCCGGGTGCTCCGGTTTCCTCCCACAGTCCAAAGATGTGCAGGTTAGGTGGATTGGCCATGATAAATTGCCCTTAGTGTCCAAAATTGCCCTTAGTATTGGGTGGGGTTACTGGGTTATGGGGATAGGGTGGAGTTGTTGACCTTGGGTAGGGTGCTCTTTCCAAGAGCCGGTGCAGACTCGATGGGCTGAATGGCCTCCTTCTGCACTGTAAATTCTATGAAACATCAGAGGCTGAATGCCCTTGACTGCTGATGTGTTCCCCGACTGGAAGGGAACATTCCTGCCTGGTGAGTGTCGCGTGATGTCCGTTTATCCGTTGTCACAGCATCTGCATGGTCTCGCCAATATACCATGCCTCGGGCCATCCTTTCCTGCAGCGTATGTCATCTTGATATCATCTTGCATCATTGACTTTGTCTATTTGAGTTTGTGGAACCCACCTCTTCACCCACCTGATGAAGGAGCTACACTCCAAAAGCTAGTGACGCCAAACACACCTGTTGGACTTTAGCCTGCTGTTGTAAGACTTCTTAATGTGCCCACCCCGGTCCAGTGCCGGCATTTCCACACCAGAAACACTGCGGCAGCATCACCCCACGTAGGTCCAGCAAGTGTGGTTAGTAGGTTCAGAGAATCATAGAATTTATAGTGCAGAAGGATGCCATTCAGCCCATCGAGTCTGCACCGGTGCTTGGAAAGAGAAGCCCACACCTCCACCCAAGAACCCCACCTAACTTTTTTTTGGACATTAAGGGCAATGTATTATGGCCAATCCACCTAACCTGCACATCTTTGGACTGTGGGAGGAAACCGGAGCACCCGGGGGAAACCCACTCAGACACACGGAGAATGTGCAGACTCCGCACAGACAGTGACCCAAGCCAGAATCGAACCTGGGACCCTGGAGCAGTGAAGCAATAGTGCTAACCACTGTGCTACCGTACTGCCCACGGAATGTTTCTGGCTTTGTCCATTGCCATTGTTTGATTCAAATATTCCCAAAAGGATGAGTCACTCGCAAGCATGTTGAGTTGGGGTCATGCTTTAGTCTCTGGCCATCCATGCAGATAGAACATAGAACATAGAACATTACAGCGCAGTACGGGCCCTTCGGCCCTCGATGTTGCGCCGACCCGTGAAACCATCTGAAGCCTATCTGACCGACACTATTCCATTTTCATCCATATGTCTATCCAGTGACCACTTAAATGCCCTTAAATTTGGCGAGTCTACTACTGTTGCAGGCAGGGCGTTCCACACCCCTACTACTCTCTGAGTAAAGAAACTGCCTCTGACATCTGTCCTATATCTACTACCCCTCAATTTAAAGCTATGTCCCCTCGTGTTGGTCATCACCATCCGAGGAAAAAGACTCTCACTGTCCACCCGATATAACCCTCTATCTTATATGTCTCTATTAAGTCACCTCTCAGCCTTCTCCTCTCTAACGAAAACAATCTCAAGTCCCTGATCCTTTCCTCACAAGACCTTCCCTCCATACCAGGCAACATCCTAGTAAATCTCCTCTGAACTCTTTCCAAAGCTTCCACATCCTTCCTATAATGTGGTGACCAGAACTGCACGCAGTACTCCAGGTGCGGCCGCACCAGAGTTTTGTACAGCTGCAGCATGACCTCGTGGCTCCGAAACTCAATCCCCCTATTGATAAAGGCTGGCACACCATATGCCTTTTTAACAGCCCTATTAACCTGGGTGGCAACTTTCAGGGATTTATGTACCTGGATGCCGAGATCTCTCTGTTCATCTACACTACCAAGAATCTTGCCATTAGCCCAGTACTCTGCATTCCTGTTACTCCTTCCAAAGTGAACCACCTCACACTTTTCCGCATTAAACTCCATCTGCCACCTCTCAGCCCAGCTCTGCAGCTTATCTATGCCCCTCTGTAACCTATAACATCCTTCAGCACTATCCACAACTCCACCGACCTTCGTGTCATCTGCAAATTTACTAACCCATCCTTCTACACCCTCTTCCAGGTCATTTATAAAAATAACAAACAGCAGTGGCCCCAAAACAGATCTTTGCGGTACACCACTAGTAACTGAACTCCAGGATGAACATTTGCCATCAACCACCACCCTCTGTCTTCTTTCAGCTAGCCAATTACTGATCCAAACCGCTAAATCACCTTCAATCCCATACTTCCGTATTTTTTGCAATAGCCTACCATGGGGAACCTTATCAAACGCCTTACTGAAATTCATATACACCACATCAACCGCTTTACCCTCATCCACCTGTTTGGTCACCTTCTCAAAAAACTCAATAAGGTTTGTGAGGCATGACCTACCCTTCACAAAACCGTGTTGAGTATCGCTAATCAACTTGTTCTTTTCAAGATGATTATAAACCCTATCTCTTGTAACCTTTTCCAACATTTTACCCACAACCGAAGTAAGGCTCACAGGTCTATAATTACCAGGGTTGTCTCTACTCCCCTTCTTGAACAAGGGGACAACATTTGCTATCCTCCAGTCTTCCGGCATTATTCCTGTCGACAAAGACGACATAAAGATCAAGGACAAAGGCTCTGCAATCTCCTCCCTGGCTTCCCAGAGAATCCTAGGATAAATCCCATCTGGCCCAGGGGACTTATCTATTTTTACACTTTCCAAAATTGCTAACACCTCCTCCTTGTGAACCTCAATCCCATCTAGCCTGGTCGACTGTACCTGAGTATTCTCCTCGACAATATTGTCTTTCTCCAGTGTAAACACTGATGAAAAATATCCATTTAACGCTTCCCCTGTCTCCTCTGATTCCACACACAACTTTCCACTACTATCCTTGATTGGCCCTAATCTTACTCTAGTCATTCTTTTGTTCCTGATATACCTTTAGAAAGCCTTAGGGTTTTCCTTGATCCTATCCGCCAACGACTTTTCGTGTCCTCTCCTCGCTCTTCTTAACTCTCCCTTTAGGTCCTTCCTGGCTAACTTGTAAGATAATCAATTCTTTATTGGAACTGACAATGTGGGGGTGGAATACAGTGGGTATGGTTTTGTAGGTATTCAACATGAGGCACCATTTGCTGCTGTAGTCTGCCATCTTTACTGTCCGTAGGAAAGATGGTTTGGATGAGCATTCTTTCACTAACTCTAAAACCAAACATTGATTGATTGATATTTATTGATGCATGTACCAAAGTGCAGTGAAAAGTACTTATCTGCGGCCCAGGGAATGTACACAGTACGTGTACAGTAGACAAAACAATAATCGACAGAGTACATTGACAATTGGTACATCAACAAATAGTGATTGGAAAGCAGCATTGGGCGTCGTGAAGTGGGTGAGCAATCAAAGCATTTGTTTTACTGTTATATTTAGCTATACAGATTATTTTTACATGCTCTGAGGTGCTGGGGTTCCCCAACCAGAGTCGTGGGCCCATCACTTGGGGTCACGAGCTGCAAGGCAACAATGACGACCGTCAATTGTAGACTCTGGCGGAACAGTCTTGGAATCAGCATTGGGCCTCCATTGCATACGCATGCACGATTCATCGCTTCAAGGCCCATCAAACATGGCTGTGGACAAAAAACATTCTCCCTCAACAACCCGCCATGCCGCATCCACCCACCGCCCCCCCCCCCCCCCCCCCCAACCCAAACTCACAGTCTAGCCTTGAACCAATTTAAAAACAGTAAAATGGGGTCCGTGGCAAAAGGTTGGGAAGCACTGTGTTAGTATGTTAGGGTTGTAACTTTGTCAAAAAAGAGTCATGGCATTTTGGATTGCATTATCAACAACTGTCAATTTATTCATCATAGCATGTGGGATGCCGAGTTCTGAGAAAGGATGTGACAGCAAACCAAAGATATTTTGAACAGAGTGCCAAAGGAGGGTGAGACAGTCACCGTGTTAACTCAGTTCCACAGTAAAAATGTCAATCTGAGTGCAAAGAATTTGCAAAATATAAATTCACCCGTCAACAATACATTTTTCCCCCGAAATGGACTCCTTTGTGAAATTCGTATTTTCCTCAGGGATGATGTTGGACTTGACAGTGGAAAGGTGAGATAGGGGTTTCATCAGGTTGTGAGTGACAACAAAATTCATGAGAGATTTCCAGAAGCCTATAGCATTGGTGGAACAAGAAAACAGAATTGAATTTGATGACTGGAATTTTGTTGATGCGCCACTAAAAGAATATCAACACTTTATTTGGACTAAAATATGCACAGTGATTTGTTTTGTACATTTTAATTTAAAATATTTTATATCTATTGAGAGTTCCAATGACTAACACACAGACCAGCGCAGTGGACCACTAACACTTAAAGCATTCCTCAGTTACCACAGAGCTGTGCAGTGCTGGAGTGTACACCACTGAGCTTTTAGTCAATATATTTTGCAAGCTTCTCAACGCTGAGACACTGAACACAGCTAAATTGTGTGAAACCGTCCGGAAAAGAAATCTTTCACTTCCCAACTGTCTCGACATGAAAAATCTTAATATTTTAGATGCAGGGATTTATGGAATTTAATGTGCATTTATTGTAATGTTGTTGTCAGCTGCAGCCCAGTTGGTAGCACTCTCACCTGCGACTCCAAAAGTTGTAGCTTTAATTCCCATTCCAGAGACTCGAGCGCATAATCAAAGCTGGCGCTACTGTGCAGTCCTTCAGATGTCAATAAACAGTTGTAATTTTAAGAAATCTATATTTGTGGGCATTAGAGATCAGGGCCGGGATTATCCGACCCCGCGCGGGGTCGGAGAATCCCCGGGGAGGGCGCGAGAATCGCGTCACGCCGCCCCGACGCCGGCTCGCCGATTCTCTGGCGCCGATTCTCGGGCGCCTGCGTGATGGCCGTCACGTCGGTTAGGGGCCATTGAAAGCGGCGGAGCGATCTGACCCTGGGGGGGGGGGCCTCCATGGTGGCCTGGCCCGCGATCGGGGCCTATCGGTTGGTGGGCGGGCTGGTTCCGTGAGGGGCTATGTTCCTCCGCTTCAGGCCCCTGTAGGGCTCCGCCATGTTTCCCGCGGGCTGGCGTGGAGACGGAAGCCCACGCGCATGCGTGGAATCACGCTGCCCGTGCCACACATGCACGGAATCACACTGGCCGTAGCGTGCAGGTGTGAACTTGCGCCGGCCGTTCCGCGCTGGCTGGAGCTGTGGGGACCACTCTGGCACCAACCTATTCCCCTCGGAAGGGGAGCATTCCTGATTATCGAGGACCGTTGATGCCGGAGTGGTTGGTGCCGCTTTTCACACCAACGTCAGAACTTGGCCGCGGGATTGGAGAATCCCGGCCAAGGTATAATTTTGATATTAATCTTTTTTTTTGTGCAAGAAAGGGTTAAGAGTTCAGTTAGCTTCATGCTAAACAAAGGTGCCTACGTGTATGTGGGTTTTGATCAATTTAATCTATGCTTGAATTGTAATTAAAAGGCTTAATCCATGAAAACAATTTGGGTTCAAAGGAAAACTAAGGTGTTGCTTAGCACCCAGGGGCCTACAGAAAAGGATAAGCACTTGTGGTTCAGTTGGAACCAGGTACTTGAGAAGAAATACAGAACTGGGTGGGGCAGACATGGTTGGTTAGCGAGAAGCCAGACATGTGAAGGAATCTTATGGTTGGTGACACCTTAATACAGTCTATGAAGCAGTGGTGTTCTGTTTGCATAACTGGGCACTGAAGAGTTTGTGTGAAAACTTGTGTGCATGTGCCAATCCAAGGCAGCAGAGTACTAAAAGGAGAGATTGAAATGCTGGAAGTGGATCCTTGGTGAAGGCATCTGAGAGAAAGTGTTTGTGATGTGCAGCGTGCGCTATTTCAATACCTTTGGCATGTCATCAGCTGGCCCACCCATGGTGCTCCGCCACCGATGGGTTGAGTTCCCCACGTGCAGATCACGTATGGTCCGAATGGTCGGAAACTCGACATGCCAGCTGTGTCTAGCGCCTCCACACTCAGCCGGGATCCATTCCCCTGACCATGGGGAGATTCTGCTATGGCTGGGGTACTGGTTGGGGGTGGCCAGAGGGTGGCCTGTAGGGTCACGCTTGGCGAGTTAGGGTTTGCACACAGCCGTCAATATGTTTTACGGTGTGACTGGTGCAGGTCGTCACCCATGCACTGGAGCGGCTCGGGACCGGACCATTCTCCGATCATTTTTGGTGCGATCTGAAAGCGTTTCTCTCGGCACCGGTGCTAGCCCCTCTCCGGTACTGGAACCGGTGAGGGGTTTGCGCCGATTTTCCTGTCGTGAACCTCCCGCGGTTTCTCCGTACGCGCTCTCATTGAGCCTCAGAAATGGAGAATCCAGCCCCTGGAATTCACTGCCTGAAAGGATGGTGGGGACAGTGACCTCATATGAAGGTATTAAGAAGTATTGACATGAGCGCTTGAAAAGTCATAGCATGCAAGGGCAAGTGCTGAAAAATGGGATTAGAGTAGATTGGAGCTTGATAGCCGGCACGGACACAATAGGCCAAGGAGCCTTTTTCCATGCTGTAAAAACTTTAAGATTGTATGAGTGGCTTTTGGCAGAGCATCTACTCTGTTGAGCATCTGAAGAGTTTCATGATTTTAGTCTTGACTTCAGATTCCTGAACAAGTTAATAGAACTCACAGTTCTGATTAGAATTGGTCTTCAGAATTAAATCAATGTCACGGCGGCGAGGTCCCAGGTTCGATCCCGGCTCTGGGTCACTGTCCGTGTGGAGTTTGCATATTCTCCCCGTGTCTGTGTGGGTCTCACGCCCGCAATCCAAAGATGTGCAGGGTAGGTGGATTGGCAACACTAAATTGCCCCTTAATTGGAAAAAAAAATAATTGGGTACTCTAACTTTACAAAAAAAAGAAAATAATTAAATCAGTGTCATATCGAGTGCTAATCCCGATCTCTTCTCATGCCCAGGAAGGTACTGAATTGTTTATTTTCTTTATTTATTCGTGGCTGAGGGCATTATTGACAAGGCCAGCAGATATTGTCTATTTCTAATTGCCTCAGAGAAGATGAGTCACCCTTTTGAATACCACTATGTGGCTTTCTGCGCCATTTCAGAGTCAAGCACATTACTTTGGGCCCAGTGTCACATAGGCCAAACCAAGCAAGAATGGCAGATTTCCTTCCCTCAAGGAGTGAGTGAATCACTATGTAAATTGGTAACGCTGCCAATCTGATAGTGTAATGGTCACCATTAATGATGCTAGTTTCTTTTTAAATTCCAGATTTATTTAATTGAATTTAAGTTCCATGCTGTGCTGTGATTTGAACACGTGTCTCCAAATTATTAACATGACCACTGTGTTCCTCAGGTACTGAAGTAGTTCACATCCATATGTGGTAATGAAAGGGAAAATGCTGGAAAACCTCAGCAAGTCTGGCAGCATCCGTTGGGAGAGAAAAGAGCTAACGTTTCGAGTCCGATGACTCTTTGTCAAAGCTTTGTTAGGTACACAGAGGGAGAATTCAGAATTCTTAACTGGTACGGGAATTGAACCCATGTTGCTGGCCTTGTTCTACATCACAAACCAGCTGCCCAGCCAACTGAGCTAAACGAGTCCATAATGATCAGGTTTGGGCTGATAAGTGACAAGTTAACACTCACGCTACAAAAGTGTCTACTGACCATCTCCAATAAGAGTAAGTCTGACGGCATTTTCATTGTTGAACCTCCACCATCAACATCATGGGATTTGCCATTGACCAGAAACTCAACTAGACCACCCAAATAAATACAACTGCCACAAGAGCAGGTCAGGGGCGAGGAATTCTATGATGAGTAATTAAGTTCCCGACTTTCCAAAATCTGCCCACAATCTACAGCACACAAATCAGGAGTTTGATGAAATACTCCTCATTGCGTGGATGAATGCAGCTTCAACAACGATCCGGAAGCTTGCCACCTCCCAGGACAAAGCAGTCCGCTTGATTGGCACCGTATCCACAAACGTAAGCACAGCAGCACGGTAGCACAGTGGTTAGCACAGTTGCTTCACAGTCCCAGGTTCGATTCCGGGCTTGGGTCACTGTCTGTGCAGAGTCTGCACATTCTCCATGTCTGCGTGGGTTTCCTCCGAGTGCTCCGGTTTCCTTCCACAGCCCAAAGATGTAAAGATGTGTAGTTTGGGTGGATTGACTAAGCTAAATTGCCCCCAGTGTCCAAAAAAGGCTAGGCGGGGTTATGGGGGTAGGGTGGAGGTGTGTGCTTAGGTAAGTTGGGGCTGGTTTAGCACACTGAGCTAAATCACTGGCTTTTAAAGCAGGCCAAGCTGGGCAGCAGCACGGTTCAATTCCCGTACCAGCCTCCCCGGACAGGCGCCGGAATGTGGCGACTAGGGGCTTTTCACAGTAACTTCACTGAAGCCTACTCGTGACAATAAGCGATTTTTCATTTTTTTCATTTTCAAGTTGCTCTTTTCAAGGGCTGGTGCAGACTCAATGGGCCAAATGGACTCCTGCTGCACTGTACGTTCTCTGATTCTGTGACTCCCTCCAACATCAGCACACGGTGACGGAACAACACTGTGTGCGATAAGCATCACAGCAACTCAGCAAGGCTCCTTCGACAGCACTCTCTCCAAAACCCTTGTTTCTCCCACTGAGGTCAGGCTGAATATGGGAACACCAACTTCCCCAAGTTTCCCTCCAAGCCACATACCATCCTGACCTGGAGCTATGTCACCGTTCCTTCCCTGTCAATGGGCAAAATCCTGGAATTCGCTCTCTCCATCACATGGACTACAGTCACCAAATTCTCAAGGACAGTTAGGGATGGGCAATAAATGGCTGGCCTTGCCTGCGATGTTCACATCTGTTGAAAGACTGAAAGAAATGCTACAGTACAACCAGTTAATAACTTGATATCCTTAGCTGCCTCTTTCTTCAATTTATTTTTACACTGTACAAATATATATTTGTTTGCAATTTTTTTTAATGTTCTCACACAAATGTTGCTCTGTAGCTACTCTAGGGTTCCCAACTCAGAAGGATCATCCTGCAGTAACCAGGAATTGAAGATTAATCTCCAGGACACTTCTGTAACCTAAAAGGGAGAAAATTCAGAGATATTTAAAATACAGATCTTTAAAAATTTTCATTGATTAGCTTTTTAAAATCAGTGAAAGTGAGTGGCTGTAGGAGAAAAGGCTGTTTGACTGATGTGTGTTGATAAATCTAATTGGCGAACAAGTATTCTGCTTGCTTGCCAACTAATGTGCCTGGCGGGTGGGACAATGGTGAGAGTGTGAGGGGTCGCATGGTTTGAGGTGGGAACACCCAGGAATATACACATCCAGTGTTAGTAACCCTAATCTGGGAGGAAGTATGCAAGACCCAAGTAAAGATTCTGATTTTCTTCTGTTACCAGATCCCCTGTCTTTGCTCATATGCTCCCCCTGCTGGCAGCAGCAGAGATGAAGAATAAGAGCACCTAATAGTTCAGCTGCTTACTCATAGCCTGCTTGTGAAATGTGAACGACTTACAGCTATCAAGAAATGAGGTTCAACAACTTTCACTTCCACTGTTCATGGCACAACTCGACAACCCGCGGAAGGACCAAACCACAAATGTGGCAGTCCTCTCCAAGGCAAACCTCCCAAGTATGTTGGCTCATCAAGCAGAGCCAACTAGTTTGGGCACGATCGTAGGATGGAAGGTAAATAAAGATTTTCTGTAAGGCAAGAGAGCTGGAGTGTCCAATAGGACGTCCAAAGTCCTGCTTCAAGGGCGACATGAAGGCCCTAACCATCAATTCTCACACTAGCTGATGACAGAGGAAAATGTCAAGATTACCTGTGGACAAACTTGTGTCATCATGATAATCAGTAGCTGCACTGGCTTGACAGCAACACAGACACCGAAAATAACAGCCCACAACCCTAATTTGAAGGTGGTTTGTGGAGGGGCTGTTGTCAAGTGACAGTTAAACCCGAAACACTTCGTGAGTGTTTCCCACCCTACCTCCTCCTCTAACCAAACCCCCCCCCACGGTCATTGGGAAGCGGGAGCAGGGGCCTGTCGTGAAGGTGAGTGAGTGCCTTTAAATTTGCTTACCTTTCAGCGGGAGCAGGGTTTGAGGGAATATCAGGTAAGCTCTTCCTTTATTTTTCTTTTTCTTGTTTTTTTTAATCTAGAGGTGATGTCAGGGAAGGCAGTACAATGCTCCTCCTGCAGAATGTTTGAGGTGAGGGACACCATCAGAATCCCTGCTGATTTCATCTATGGGAAGTGCACCCAACTCCAGCTCCTCAAAAACCGTGTTAGGGACCTGGAGCTTGAGCTGGATGAACTTCGGATCATTCGGGAGGCAGAGGGGGTCATAGATAGGAGCTTCAGGGAAGTAGTTACACCAAAGACTGGAGATAGATGGGTAACTGTAAGAGGGACTGGGAAGAAGCAGTCAGTGCAGGGACCCCCCACGGTCGTTCCCCTGAGTAACAAGTATACCGTTTTGGATACTTGTGGGGGGGGGGGGGGGGACTTACCAGGGGTAAGCCATGGGGTACGGGCCTCTGGCACGGAGTCTGTCCCTGTTGCTCAGAAGGGAAGGGGGGAAAAGGAGTAGAACATTAGTAATTGGGGACTCAATAGTCAGGGGCACAGATAGGAGATTTTGTGGGAGCAAGAGAGACTCACGTTTGGTATGTTGCCTCCCAGGTGCAAGGGTATGTGATGTCTCGGATCATGTTTTCTGGGTCCTTAAGGGGGAGGGGGAGCAGCCCCAAGTCGTAGTCCACATTGGCACTAACGACATAGGTAGGAAAGGGGACAAGGATGTCAGGCAGGCCTTTAGGGAGCTAGGATGGAAGCTCAGAGCGAGAACAAACAGAGTTGTTATCTCTGGGTTGTTGCCCGTGCCACGTGATAGTGAGATGAGGAATAGGGAGAGAGAGCAATTAAACACGTGGCTACAGGGATGGTGCAGGCGGGAGGGATTCAGATTTCTGGATAACTGGGGCTCTTTCTGGGGAAGGTGGGACCTCTATAGACAGGATGGCCTACATCTGAACCTGAGGGGCACCAATATCCTGGGGGGGGGGAGATTTGTTAGTATCTTTGGGGGGGTTTAAACTAATTCAGCAGGGGCATGGGAACCTGGATTGTAGTTTTGGGGTACGGGAGAATTGAGAGTATAGAGGTCAGGAGCACAGATTTGACTTCGCAGGAGGGTGCCAGTGTTCAGGTAGGTGGTTTGAAGTGTGTCTACTTCAATGCCAGGAGTATACGAAATAAGGTAAGGGAACTGGCAGCATGGGTTGGTACCTGGGACTTCGATGTTGTGGCCATTTCAGAGACATGGATAGAGCAGGGACAGGAATGGTTGTTGCAGGTTCTGGGGTTTAGGTGTTTTAGTAAGCTCAAAGAAGGGGGCAAAAGAGGGGGAGGTGTGGCGCTGCTAGTCAAGGACAGTATTACGGTGGCGGAAAGGATGCTAGATGGGGACTCTTCTTCCGAGGTAGTATGGGCTGAGGTTAGAAACAGGAAAGGAGAGGTCACCCTGTTGGGAGTTTTCTATAGGCCACCTAATAGTTCTAGGGATGTAGAGGAAAGGATGGCGAAGATGATTCAGGAAAAGAGCGAAAGTAACAGGGAAGTTGTTATGGGAGACTTTAACTTTCCAAATATTGACTGGAAAAGATATAGTTCGAGTACATTAGATGGGTCGTTCTTTGTACAATGTGTGCAGGAGGGTTTCTTGACACAATATGTTGACAGGCCAACAAGAGGCAAGGCCACATTGGATTTGGTTTTGGGTAATGAACCAGGCCAGGTGTTAGATCTGGAGGTAGGTGAGCACTTTGGAAACAGTGACCACAATTCGGTGACCTTTACGTTAGTGATGGAAAGGGATAAGTATACCCCGCAGGGCAAGAGTTATAGCTGGGGGAAGGGCAATTATGATGCCATTAGACATGACTTAGGATGTGTAGGTTGGAGAAGTAGGCTGCAAATGTTGGGCACACTAGATATGTGGAGCTTGTTCAAGGAACAGCTATTGCATGTTCTTGATAAGTACGTACCAGTCAGGCAGGGAGGAAGGGGTCGAGTGAGGGAACCGTGGTTTATCAAAGAAGTGGAATCTCTTGTTAAGAGGAAGAAGGAGGCCTATGTGAAGATGAGGTGTGAAGTTTCAGTTGGGGCGCTTGATAGTTACAAGGAAGCGAGGAAGGATCTAAAGAGAGCTAAGACGAGCAAGGAGGGGACATGAGAAGTCTTTGGCAGGTAGGATCAAGAAAACCCAAAAGCTTTCTATAGGTATGTCAGGAATAAAAGAATGACTAGGGTAAGAGTAGGGCCAGTCAAGGACAGTGGTGGGAAGTTGTGTGTGGAGGCTGAGGAGATAAGCGAGATACTAAATGAATACTTTTTGTCAGTATTCACTCAGGAAAAAGATAATGTTGTGGAGGAGAATGCTGAGACCCAGGCTATTAGAATAGATGGCATTGAGGTGCGTAGGGAAGAAGTGTTGGCAATTCTGGACAAGGTGAAAATAGATAAGTCCCTGGGGCCTGATAGGATTTATCCTAGGATTCTCTGGGAAGCCAGGGAAGAGATTGCTGAGCCTTTGGCTTTGATTTTTATGTCATCATTGGCTACAGGAATAGTGCCAGAGGACTGGAGGATAGCAAATGTGGTCCCTTTGTTCAAGAAGGGGATTAGAGATAAACCCGGTAACTATAGGCCGGTGAGCCTCACGTCTGTTGTGGGTAAAGTCTTGGAGAGGATTATAAGAGATACGATGTATAATCATCTAGATAGGAATAATATGATTAGGGATAGTCAGCATGGTTTTGTGAAGGGTAGGTCATGCCTCACAAACTTTATCGCGTTCTTTGAGAAGGTGACTGAACAGGTAGACGAGGGTAGAGCAGTTGATATGGTGTATATGGATTTCAGTAAAGCGTTTGATAAGGTTCCCCACGGTCGTCTATTGCAGAAAATACGGAGGCTGGGGATTGAGGGTGATTTAGTGATGTGGATCAGAAATTGGCTAGTTGAAAGAAGACAGAGGGTGGTGGTTGATGGCAAATGTTCAGAATGGAGTTCAGTTATGAGTGGCATACCACAAGGATCTGTTCTGGGGCCATTGCTGTTTGTCATTTTTATAAATGACATAGAGGAGGGCACAGAAGGTTGGGTGAGTAAATTTGCAGACGACACTAAAGTCGGTGGAGTTGTAGACAGTGTGGAAGGATGTTGCAGGTTACAGAGGGACATAGATAAGCTGCAGAGCTGGGCTGAGAGGTGGCAAATGGAGTTTAATGTAGAGAAGTGTGAGGTGATTCACTTTGGAAAGAATAACAGGAATGCGGAATATTTGGCTAATGGTAAAATTCTTAGCAGTGTGGATGAGCAGAGGGATCTCGGTGTCCATGTACATAGATCCCTGAAAGTTGCCACCCAGGTTGATAGGGTTGTGAAGAAGGCCTATGGTGTGTTGGCCTTTATTGGTAGAGGGATTGAGTTCCGGAGCCATGAGGTCATGTTGCAGCTGTACAAAACTCTGGTACGGCCGCATTTGGAGTATTGCGTACAGTTCTGGTCGCCTCCTTATAGGAAGGACGTGGAAGCTTTGGAACGGGTGCAGAGGAGATTTACCAGGATGTTGCCTGGTATGGAGGGAAAATCTTATGAGGAAAGGCTGATGGACCTGAGGTTGTTTTCGTTAGAGAGAAGAAGGTTAAGAGGTGACTTAATAGAGGCATACAAAATGATCAGAGGGTTAGATAGGGTGGACAGTGAGAGCCTTCTCCCGTGGATGGAGGTGGCTAGCACGAGGGGACATAGCCTTAAATTGAGGGGTAATAGATATAGGACAGACGTCAGAGGTAGGTTTTTTACGCAAAGAGTGGTGAGGCCGTGGAATTCCCTACCTGCAACAGTAGTGAACTCGCCAACATTGAGGGCATTTAAAAGTTTATTGGATAAGCATATGGATGATAATGGCATAGTGTAGGTTAGATGGCCTTTAGTTTTTGACTTCCCATGTGGGTGCAACATCGTGGGCCGAAGGGCCTGTATCGTTCTATGTTCTATGTTCTACAACAATGTCAGAAAACCACCTCATGCATGTCACTTATGGCAGACCCTGCCACTCATGATTCGGTCTTTTGGTCAGCAAAACCGGACCATGTGAACCTACCCCATCCTCAATGGATTTGGCTGACTGCATGTCCATCATCTTGCACAGGTGGACAACATATCTGCTGGTGTTGACTCACCTCCCACAATGCTTCAGGTAATGTATCCATCTGCCACTGAATTCTCTGTTGCCGAGTGGCTTTTAGAGGTACTACAGACTTTGGCTGGTTAGAATTTCTCTGCAGGCTTCACTTGCTGTTCTCTGGATAGCGATTTCTTGTAAAAGACTGCTTGGAGAGAAAGAAAAACCCTTTCGGATATCAGCTGCAAGTCTTGCTGTCTTTGGGAAACTGCTGTTTAACCTGACAGCCTTTGGCAGAAGTTCCTGCTCAGCTTCAAGCTCCGAGAAAAACGAAAAGCTAAACTATCTGCTGCTGACTTGGCTCCTCTCATTAATTCAAGCATCTCTATCCCACTAACTAGGTTATGACCACCTTACTGAGACTAACCGCAACCCTTCAATTATCTAAACCCCAGGGAATCTTCTTTCTATCAACAAACTTTCGTTAGCCCTATACAGGTAAACAATATACATGGTTGGAATGAATAATGATCTCAATTTCTGACATCGTAATTGGGCTTCTTGTAGCCATCGAGTCTCAAAACCTTAACCTAGATTGTTTAATAATATTACTGCAATATTCCTGAAATGTATACAATATTTATATGAAATTCTCACATTCATCACAACTTTCAGAAACATTTATATTATCCAAATAAAACAGTTCATTAAGATTCTTCCCCTGATTTCCAATGGAATAACCTTCCTCATTTTCTTCCCATTAAGTGTATTGATTCCACCTGCCTCTCCTGGTTTCTCCTTGCCTTATTCACTGCGCCAAATTCTTCACTGTCTTCCATCTCATTTGATCTTTGGTTATCTATTTTCTTAAGCTTCTGCGGATTGAACGTACCTTAATTCCCCTAGGCTTCGGTTAATCAAATTAATTAGTGTTCTTTCTTTCCTCGACTGTCAAATTGCACCTCATTATCTGCGAAAAATTACATGCATTATCGGTTTGCATGTACAAGAGACTGCGTAACCTAAAGCAGCCGACTTTCATTTCCAGTTTTTTGTAATCCCACGCTGCTGAGATGGTGCTTTTCCGACCCAAAAATAAAGATATTAACCTGAAGGCCTGTCATTCAACAAGATCAAAGTTTCAAAGATGAATAGAGGACAGTTTCTATCAAGAAGGAATGTATAGATAACGCAAAGCTTGTCTTTCAAAGTCTGCCCATTGTGCGAAGAAGGGAATGACACAACGAGGCAGACACTATTGAGATGTTGCACAAGGATGATGTGTATTTATATACCATCGTTCATGATCTCAGGATATCCTTCAACAACTTACAGCCAACTGAAACATTGTCACTACAGCAACTGTGGCAGCCAATTAATAAGAACAAAGAACAAAGAAAAGTACAGCACAGGAACAGGCCCTTCAGCCCTCCAAGCCCGTGCCGACCATGCTGTCCTACTAAACTACAATCTTCTACACTTCCTGGGTCCGTATCCCTCTATTCCCATCCTATTCATGTATTTGTCAAGATGGCCCTTAAATGTCACTATCGTCCCAGCTTCCACCACCACCTCCGGCAGCGAGTTCCAGGCACCCACTACCCTCTGTGTATAAAAACTTGCCTCGTATATCTACTCGAAACCTTGCCTCTCGCACCTTAAACTTATGCCCCCTAGTAATTGACCCCTCTACCCTGGGGAAAAGCCTCTGACTATCCACTCTGTCTATGCCCCTCATAATTTTGTAGACCTCTATCAGGTCGCCCTTCAACCTCCGTCGTTCCAGTGAGAACAAACTGACTTTATTTAACCGCTCCTCGTAGCTAATGCCCTCCATACCAGGCAACATTCTGGTGAATCTCTTCTGCACCCTTTCTAAAGCCTCCACATCCTTCTGGTTGTGTGATGACCAGAATTGAACACTATACTCCAAGTGTGGCCTAACTAAGGTTCTATACAGCTGTAACATGACTTGCCAATTCTTATACTCAATGCCCCGGCCAATGAAGGCAAGCATGCCGTATGCCTTCTTCACTACCTTCTCCACCCGTGGTGCCCCTTTCAGTAACCTGTGGACCTGTACACCTAGATCTCTTTGACTTTCAATACTCTTTAGGTTTCTACCATTCACTGTATATTCCCTATCTGCATTAGACCTTCCAAAATGCATTGCCTCACATTTGTCCGGATTAAGCTCCATCTGCCCGCCCAAGTCTCCAAACGATCTAACTCCTGCTGTATCATCTGACAGTCCACATCACTATCCGCAATTCCACCAACCTTTGTGTCGTCTGCAAACTTACTAATCAGACCAGTTACACTTTCCTCCAAATCATTTATATATACTACGTACAACAAAGGTCCCCGCACTGATCCCTGCAGAACACCACTCATCACAGCCCTCCAGTTAGAAAAGCACCTTTCCATTGCTACTCTCTGCCTTCTATGACCTAGCCAGTTCTGTATCCACCCTGCCAGCTCACCTTGTGTGGCTTCACCTTTTGTACCAGTCTACCATGAGGGACCTTGTCAAAGGCCTTACTGAAGTCCATATAGACAACATCCACTGCCCTACCTGCATCAATCATCTTTGTGACCTCTTCGAAAAACTCAAACAAGTTAGTGAGACACGACCTCCCCTTCACAAAACCATGCTGCCTCTCACTAATACGTCCATTTGCTTCAAAATGGGAGTAGATCCTGTCTCAATGAATTCTCTCCAGTAATTTCACTACCACTGACGTAAGGTTCACCGGCCTGTAGTTCCCTGGATTATCCTTGCTACCCTTCTTAAACAAAGGAACAACATTGGCTGTTCTCCAGTCCTCCGGGACATCACCTGAAGACAGTGAGGATCCAAAGATTTCTGTCAAGGCCTCAGCAATTTCCTCTCTAGCCTCCTACAGTATTCTGTGGCAGATCACATCAGGCCCTGGGGACTTATGTACCTTAATGTTTTTCAAGACGCCCAACACCTTGTCTTTTTGGATCTCAATGTGATCCAGGCTATCTACACACCCTTCTCCAGACTCAACATCCACCAATTCCTTCTCTTTGGTGAATACTGATGCAAAGTATTCATTTAGTACCTCGCCCATTTCCCCTTGTTCCAGACTATAGATTCCCTTGCCTATCCTTCAATGGGCCTTCCTTAACACTATTTGCCAATGACTTGTCGTGACCCCTTCTAGACCTCCTGACTCCTTGCTTAAGTTCCTTCCTACTTTCCTTATATTCCACACAGGCTTTGTCTGTTCCCAGCCTCCTAGCCCTGACAAATGCCTCCTTTTTATTTTTGACGAGGCCAACAATATCTCCTGTTATCCAAGGTTCCTGAAATTTGCCATATTTATCCTTCTTCCTCACAGGAACATGCCGGTCCTGAATTCCTTTCAACTGACACTTGAAAGCCTCCCACATGTTAGATGTTGATTTATCCTCAAACATCCGCCCCCAATCTATGTTCTTCAGTTCCCACCTAATATAGTTATAATTAACCTTCCCCCAATTTAGCACATTCACCCTAGGACCACTCTTATCCTTGTCCACCAGCACTTTCAAACTTACTGAATTGTGGTCACTGTTCCCGGAATGCTCCCCTACTGAAACTTCTACCACCTGGCCGGGCTCATTCACCAATACCAGGTCCAGTACAGCCCCTTCCCTAGTTGGACTGTCTACATATTGTTTTGAGAAGCCCTTCTGGATGCTCCTTACAAACTCTGCCCCATGTAAGCCCCTAGCACTAAGTTAGTCCCAGTCAATATTGGGGAAGTTGAAGTCTCCCATCACAACAACCCTGTTGTTTTTACTCTTTTCCAAAATCTGTCTACCTATCTGCTCCTCTATCTCCTGCTGGCTGTTGGGAAGACTGTAGTAAACCCCCAACATTGTGACTGCACCCTTCTTATTCCTGATCTCTGCCCATATAGCCTCACTGCCCTCTGAGGTGTCCTCCCATAGTATAGCTGTGACATTCTCCCAAACCAGTAGCGCAACTCCGCCACCCCCTTTACATCCCCCTCTATCCCGTCTGAAACATCTAAATCCTGGAATGTTTATCTGCCAATCCTGTCCTTCCCTCAACCAGGTCTCTGTAATGGCAACAACATCATAGTTCCAAGTACTAATCCAAGATCTAAGTTCATCTGCCTTACCCATAATACTTCTTGCATTAAAGCATATGCACTTCAGGCCACCAGACCCGCTGTGTTCAGCAACATCTCCCTGACTGCTCTTCCTCAGAGCCATTCTGGCCCTATTTCCTCGTTCTCCCTCAATGCTTTCACCTTCTGACCTATTGCTCCGGTGCCCACCCCCCTGCCATACTAGTTTAAACCCTCCCATGTGACAGTAGCAAACCTCACGGCCAGGATATTTATGCCTCTCCAGTTTAGATGCAACCCATCCTTCTTATACAGGTCACACCTGCCCGGAAGAGCTCCCAGTGGTCCAGATAACGGAAACCCTCCCTCCTACACCAGCTATTTTGCCACGTGTTTAGCTGCTCTATCTTCCTATTTCTAGCCTCACTGGCACATGGCACAGGGAGTAATCCCGAGATTACAACCCCAGAGGTCCTGTCTTTTAACTTTCTGCCTAGCTCCCTGAACTCCTGCTGCAGGACCTCATGCCCCTTCCTGCCTATGTCATTAGTACCAATATGTACAACGACCTCTGCCTGTTTGCCCTCCCCGTTCAGGATGCCCGCTACCTGTTCAGAGACATCCTGGATCCTGGCACCAGGGAGGCAACATACCATCCTGGAGTCTCTTTCATGTCAACAGAAGCGCCTATCTCTGCCTCTGACTATAGAGTCCCCTATGACCATTGCTCTTCTGCACTTTGACCCTCCCTTCTGAACATCAGAGCCAGCCGTGATGCCACTGCTCTGGCTGCTGCTGTTTTCCCCTGATAGGCTATCCCCGACAGTATCCAAAGAGGTATACCTGTTTGAGAGGGGGACAACCACAGGGGATTCCTGCACTGATTGCCTGCCCTTTCTGGTGGTCACCCATTTCTCTGCCTGCACCTTGGGTGTGACCAGATTTATATAACTGCTAGCTATGATGATTTCCGCCACCTGCATGCTCCTAATTGCATCCAACTGCTGCTCCAACTGAACCATGATAGTTCTAGGGATGTAGAGGAAAGGATGGCGAAGATGATTCTGGAAAAGAGCGAAAGTAACAGGGTAGTTGTTATGGGAGACTTTAACTTTCCAAATATTGACTGGAAAAGATATAGTTTGAGTAAATTAGATGGGTCATTCTTTGTACAATGTGTGCAGGAGGGTTTCCTGACACAATATGTTGACAGGCCAACAAGAGGCGAGGCCACATTGGATTTGGTTTTGGGTAATGAACCAGGCCAGGTGTTAGATCTGGAGGTAGGTGAGCACTTTGGAAACAGTGACCACAATTCGGTGACCTTTACGTTAGTGATGGAAAGGGATAAGTATACCCCGCAGGGCAAGAGTTATAGCTGGGGGAAGGGCAATTATGATGCCATTAGACATGACTTAGGATGTGTTGGTTGGAGAAGTAGGCTGCAAGGGTTGGGCACACTGGATATGTGGAGCTTGTTCAAGGAACAGCTATTGCATGTTCTTGATAAGTACGTACCAGTCAGGCAGGGAGGAAGGGGTCGAGCGAGGGAACCGTGGTTTACCAAAGAAGTGGAATCTCTTGTTAAGAGGAAGAAGGAGGCCTATGTGAAGATGAGGCGTGAAGTTTCAGTTCGGGCGCTTGATATTTACAAGGAAGCGAGGAAGGATCTAAAGAGAGAGCTGAGACGAGCAAGGAGGGGACATGAGAAGTCTTTGGCAGGTAGGATCAAGGAAAACCCAAAAGCTTTCTATAGGTATGTCAGGAATAAAAGAATGACTAGGGTAAGAGTAGGGCCAGTCAAGGACAGTGGTGGGAAGTTGTGTGTGGAGGCTGAGGAGATAAGCGAGATACTAAATGAATACTTTTTGTCAGTATTCACTCAAGAAAAAGATAATATTGTGGAGGAGAATGCTGAGACCCAGGCTATTAGAATAGATGGCATTGAGGTGCGTAGGGAAGAAGTGTTGGCAATTCTGGACAAGTTGAAAATAGATAAGTCCCCGGGGCCGGATGGGATTTATCCTAGGATTCTCTGGGAAGCCAGGGAAGAGTTTGCTGAGCCTTTGGCTTTGATTTTTAGGTCATCATTGGCTACAGGAATAGTGCCAGAGGACTGGAGGATAGCAAATGTGGTCCCTTTGTTCAAGAAGGGGAGTAGAGATAACCCCGGTAACTTTAGGCCGGTGAGCCTAACGTCTGTGGTGGGTAAAGTCTTGGAGAGGATTATAAAAGATACGATTTATAATCATCTAGATAGGAATAATATGATTAGGGACAGTCAGCATGGTTTTGTGAAGGGTAGGTCATGCCTCACAAACCTTATCGAGTTCTTTGAGAAGGTGACTGAACAGGTAGACGAGGGTAGAGCAGTTGATGTGGTGTATATGGATTTCAGTAAAGCGTTTGATAAGGTTCCCCACGGTCGTCTATTGCAGAAAATACGGAGGCTGGGGATTGAGGGTGATTTAGAGATGTGGATCTGAAATTGGCTAGTTGAAAGAAGACAGAGAGTGGTAGTTGATGGGAAATGTTCAGAATGGAGTTCAGTTACGAGTGGCGTACCACAAGGATCTGTTCTGGGGCCGTTGCTATTTGTCATTTTTATAAATGACCTAGAGGAGGGCGCAGAAGGATGGGTGAGTAAATTTGCAGACGACACTAAAGTCGGTGGAGTTGTAGACAGTGCGGAAGGATGTTGCAGGTTACAGAGGGACATAGATAAGCTGCAGAGCTGGGCTGAGAGGTGGCAAATGGAGTTTAATGTGGAGAAGTGTGAGGTGATTCACTTTGGAAAGAATAACAGAAATGCGGAATATTTGGCTAATGGTAAAATTCTTGGTAGTGTGGATGAGCAGAGGGATCTCGGTGTCCATGTACATAGATCCCTGAAAGTTGCCACCCAGGTTGATAGGGTTGTGAAGAAGGCCTATGGTGTGTTGGCCTTTATTGGTAGAGGGATTGAGTTCCGGAGCCATGAGGTCATGTTGCAGCTGTACAAAACTCTAGTACGGCCGCATTTGGAGTATTGCGTACAGTTCTGGTCGCCTCATTATAGGAAGGACGTGGAAGCTTTGGAACGGGTGCAGAGGAGATTTACCAGGATGTTGCCTGGTATGGAGGGAAAATCGTATGAGGAAAGGCTGATGGACTTGAGGTTGTTTTCGTTAGAGAGAAGAAGGTTAAGAGGTGACTTAATAGAGGCATACAAAATGATCAGAGGGTTAGATAGGGTGGACAGCGAGAGCCTTCTCCCGCGGATGGAGGTGGCTAGCACGAGGGGACATAGCCTTAAATTGAGGGGTAATAGATATAGGACAGAGGTCAGAGGTGGGTCTTTTACGCAGAGAGTGGTGAGGCCGTGGAATGCCCTACCTGCAACAGTAGTGAACACGCCAACATTGAGGGCATTTAAAAATTTATTGGATAAGCATATGGATGATAAGGGCATAGTGTAGGTTAGATGGCCTTTAGATTTTTTCCATGTCGGTGCAACATCGAGGGCCGAAGGGCCTGTACTGCGCTGTATCGTTCTATGTTCTATGTTCTATGAGGTCTGTGAGGAGCTCTAGTTGGGTGTACTTTCTGCAGATGAAGCCACCCGGGATGCTGGAAGCCTCCCGGACCTGCCACATCTCACAATCAGAGCACTGCACCCCTCTAATTGACATTGCGTCAATTAATTAGTAAATTAATTTTAAAAGTTTAAAAAAAAGAGAAAAAAGAAAAAAAATGTTACTGTTAAGTATATGTTTCCCAGCACTAGATTTCTACTGTAAATGTGAAAGCTAAATACAGTACTCTCCGATCTCTGGCTTAGATACCCCTCTAAATTATAATTAAGTAATAAGTGATTATGTCTAATTAGTTTAACAATGCTTAATTTTTTTAATTTAGTGTAGCTTCCCAACCAGCCAATCAGGTCACAGCTTTACTGTGATGTCACTTCAGTTTCCTCCCACCCCCCCACACACAATTTGAAAAGGTAATAAAAATAAATAAAAATCACTTACATTTCCAGGTTTTCAGATGCTCTCTGGTTCTCTCCCTGCAGATTAACAGTTACCAGCCAGAAGAAAGAGACAGAACAAAGCAGTAGGGAAAAGCACCTTCTCCCACTCTGCACCGAATTACCTCACTGCACCAAATTACCACGTTCCAATTCCCACTCCGGCTGTGTATCCTTGACTTGCGCAAAGCTAATGCACTGCGCATCCCACAAACAGTAAAGCGACGGTGACCAGATCATCTTCTGACGGATCTTTGACCCTTGTCGACAATCTTTTGACCATTTGGGGCACACGGTAGCATTGTGGATAGCACAATTGCTTCACAGCTCCAGGGTCCCAGGTTCGATTCCAGCTTGGGTCACTGTCTGTGCGGAGTCTTCACATCCTCCCCGTGTGTGCGTGGGTTTCTTCCGGGTGCTCCAGTTTCCTCCCACAGTCCAAAGATGTGCAGGTTAGGTGGATTGGCCATGATAAATTGCCCTTAGTGCCCAAAATTGCCCTTAGTGTTGGGTGGGGTTATGGGGATAGGGTGGAGGTGTTGACCTTGGATAGGGTGCTCTTTCCAAGAGCCAGTGCAGACTCGATGGGCCGAATGGCCTCCTTCTGCCCTGTCAATTCTATGATAATCTATGATATAAAGGCATTCCTTCTTTGGCAGCTAGTGGATTATAAAGAGGGTCTGTGATACTATCGGCACACACGTACAGTATCCAATATTGCCAGTCAGAGCAGCATGCAAATGCTGATGCTTTATCATGATTGCTGTCAGAGGCTAAGCATGACCCTGAAGAACATTTTGTCAACATTTTCTATTTCTCGCTTGTGGATCGTGTAGCTGTGGCTTCATCTCAAGTTCAAAGATATTCAAGAACCGATCCCATGATGGGGATGAAGATGGACTTGGTCCAAAACGAAAAGCTTTCAGATATTCATAGGAATCTGGCAGCACGGTAGCACAGTGGTTAGCTTTGTTGCTTCACAGCTCCAGGGTCCCAGGTTCGATTCCCGGCTTGGGTCACTGTCTGTGCGGAGTCTGCACATCCTCCCTGTGTCTGCGTGGGTTTCCTCCGGGTGCTCCGGTTTCCTCCCGCAGTCCAAAGATGTGCAGGTTAGGTGGATTGGCCATGATAAATTGCCCTTAGTTTCCAAAAAAGGTGGGGTGGTGTTACGGGGTAGGGTGGAGGTGTGGGATTGGGTAAGGTGCTCGTTCCAAGAGCCTCCTTCTGCACTGTAAATTCTATGAATTCTATGAATACTCCACGACTCAAGCCCTACATCACATGAAGACTTGAGTTCACAGTACAGAATGGAATTCTATTACGGGGAATCCATGTGATTATGCTTAGAGTCATTGAATCGTAGAATCCCTATCAACTGAGCACCCTACCCATATCCACTTCCCCCCTATACCTGTATCCTAACCTGCACAACTCTGGCATTCAAAGGACAATTTATCATTGCCAATCTACCTAACCTGAACTTCTTTGGGCTGTGGGAGGAAACCGGAGCCACCTGGAGGAAACCCACACAGACACAGAGAGAATATGTAAACTCCACACAGACAGTGAACCAAACCGGAATTGAACTCAGGTTCCTGGTGCTGTGAGGCAGCAGTGCTAACCCCAGTCCTTGACCAACTGCAACCTGGTGTGGTGAGGATGAAGGAATTGCCGCGCAATTTGTGGCCAGGTTTAGATGTTCAAATTGAAGAGACATTTGGGCAATGCAAATATTATGCAAAACTAAGGAACACTCCACCATGACAACCGTTACAGCTGTGGGAATGAGCAACATAGCCATGGCAGAGAGTACATATTGATTATGCTGTTCCAGTGGAGGGTCACATGTTCTTAGTGATTGTGGACGCACTAGGAATGGCCGGAAATCACATTAATGAAGTCGAGGATGATTGGACAGGTCATTGAGAAACTAGATGAAATATGCGCAAGATTTGAAACACCGGAGCAGATTGTCAGTGATCGTGAAACGCAGCTTACTTTGAAGGAGTTTGAAAGGGAACAGTATCTATCATATCATCTGGCAATGAATAGATTGGCTGAATGTTTTCTCCAATTGTTAAAGGATTTTATCAAAATGTCGAAAGACCAGGGGACATTGTCAAGAAGAGTAAACACATTTTTTTTTTTTAAATTTAGATTGCCCAATTATTTTTACCAATTAAGGGGCAATTTAGTGTGACCAATCCACCTAGCTTGCACATTTTTGGGTTGTGGGGGCGAAACCCACACAGACACGGGGAGAATGTGAAAACTCCACACGGACAGTGACCCAGAGCCGGGATCGAACCTGGGACCTCAGCGCCGTGAGGCAGCTGTGCTAACCACTAGGCCACCATGCTGTCCTGAGTAAACGCATTTCTAATATCTTATTGGAACACTGTACATGCTACCACACAAAGTTCACCGGCAATGTTGTTGTTCAAGAGGAAACGACGAACACAATTTGATATGTTAAATCCGCTTGATACTGCAGAGATGGTCAAACAACAGCATCAAGCACAAATTGCTGGGAGAAAATCTCTAAAAAGCGAGAATTGAACCAGTGAGAGAGTGCAAGCTAGGAGTCACAGCACTAATGATAAATGGGTACTAGCCATTATTCTATCAAAGA
The DNA here is from genome assembly GCF_902713615.1 of Scyliorhinus canicula. Classification (NCBI taxonomy): domain Eukaryota; kingdom Metazoa; phylum Chordata; class Chondrichthyes; order Carcharhiniformes; family Scyliorhinidae; genus Scyliorhinus; species Scyliorhinus canicula. Next base: position 271,309,977 of record NC_052147.1, read on the forward strand.
CAGGTCCAATATTATACATCATCCAGATGGATGGTGAAAGAGTTTGGCAACATCATGCTGATCAGTTACTTGCTGCACAAAGTGAGTTCGCAGAAACATCTCATGAGGTTTCTCCTTTAGAAGATCTGGGGAGCTATACTTTGAAACAGAGACCAGAGACAGCGCTGACTTCAGATTCTGCTTCTGAGGACTTTTCATTCCCTATTATGGCAGGTCCCAAAATAACTACCCATGAAGTACCATCTACAGAAAGAAATGAGGACAGAGACAAACGCTGAAATTTGGCTCAGCATGCTTTAAAGTTCATCTGTGCAAAACTCACAATGTTCAAAATGGCTAAAGGAGTTCTAGAGGTGGTGCAGCTTCCAATATCCACCCCCCCCCCCCCACCCCACCATACCCCTCTCAGCCGAACAAACACTGACAGCAACTAACAGCACTATGAATGACCATGTCAACCCCACATCGGGGGCGGAATCGCCCGGGGCCGGCGTAAATCCCGCCCCCGCCATTGCCGGAATTCTCCGCCACCCGGGAATTTGCGGGGGCGGGAATCACACCCCGCCGATCGGCGTGCCCCACGCAGCGATTCTCCGGCCAGTGATGGGCCGAAGTCCCGCCACTGACAGGCCAATCCCGCCGACGTGGTTTCAGCCACCTCTGGTGGCGGCGGGATTGGCGGAGTGAGCAGGCCCCGGGGTCCTGGGGGAGGGGGGGGGGGGCGCGGTGCGATCGGACCCCGGGGGATGCCCCCACGGTGGCCTGGCCCGCGATCGGGGCCCACCGATCGGCGGGCGGGCCAATGGCGTGGGGGCACTCTTTTTCTTCCGCCGCCGCCACGGCCACCACCATGGCGGAGGCGGAAGAGAACCCCCCTACCGCGCATGCTGACGCACCGGCACATGCGCGAACTGGCGAAGGCCTTTCGGCCAGCCCCGACGCCGGGTGGCGGGCGTCAAAGGCTGTTGGCGCCGGTTTTGGCGCCAGTCGGTATAGCGCCAGCCACTCCGGCGCGGGCCTAGCCCCTAAAGGTGCGGAAGATTCCGCACCTATGGGGAGGCCCGATGCTGGAGTGGTTGGCGCCACTCAGCTATGCCGGGACCCCCCGCGCCGACGGGTAGGGGAGAATCCCGGCCCGGATTCTTCACCCATGAGAGGATGCACAGAATGCCTAGCAGTTTGGACATACTGAAATAACGTGAGGTCCACCACCACCACTATTTGCCATGATCTCCCTTCTTATCTTCAAAATAGTGCAGTGAATCCACGTCTTTTTCCTTTCTTCCTGTCCTTCCAAAATGTCAAATACTCTTGAATGATGACTGTGATCACTTTGTCGCCATGTCTCTGGAATAGCAATCATATTGTGCTCATTTATTTCTATGTATGCTGTTGATTCATCTACCTTGTTAAAATGCTCCACACATTCATAGAATTTACAGTGCAGAAGGAGACCATTCAGCCCATTGAGTGTGCACTGGCCCTCGGAAAAAGCACCCTACTTAAGCCCACGCCTCCACCCTATCCCCCGAACCCAGTAACCCCACCTTTTGGACACTAAGGGGCAACTTAGCATGGCCAATCCACCTAACCTGCATATTTTTCCTTGGCCTCAGTTGTTTTTAGTCTACATATATGATTTGGAGGAAAATGTAGCCGGTCTGATTAGTAAGTTCACAGATGACACCAAGGTTGGTGGAGTCGCAGATAGTGTTGAGGATTGTCATAAGATACAGCAGGGCCTAGGTCGGTTGGCGACTTGGGCAGAGAAATGGCAAATGGAGTCTAATCTGGACAAATGTGAGGTAATACATTTTGGTAGGTCTAGCATAGAGAGGGAATATACCGTAAATGGCAAAAGTCTTAGGAATATAGAAAGTCAGAGTGATCTGGGCGTGCATGTCCACAGATCTTTGAAGGTAGCAAAACAAGTGGTAAAGGTAGTCAAGAGAGGATACGGAATGCTTGCCTTAATTGGACGGGGCATCGAGTATAAAAACTGGCTAGTCATGCTTCAGTTGTACAGAACCTTGGTAAGGCCGCACTTGGAATATTGAGCACAATTCCAGTCATCACACTACCAGAAGGATGTGGAGGCTTTGGAGAAGGTGCAGAGGAGGTTTACCAGGATGTTGCCTGGTCTGGAGAGTTTTAGCTACGTACAGAGGCTTAATAGACTCGGACTGTTTTAATTATAATGACAGAGGTTGAGGGGTGACCTGATAGAGGTCTACAAGATTATGAGGGGTATGGATAGAGTGGATGGCAGGTACTCTTTCCCAGAGTGGTAGGGCCAGTCACCAGGGGGCATAGGTTTAAGGTCCGTGGGACAATGTTTAGAGGAGATGTGCGAGGCAGGTTTTTTACACAGAGGGTGGTGAGTGCCTGGAACATGTTGTCAGGGGAGATTGTGGAAGCAGATACATTAACGGTGTTCAAAAGGCATCTTGACAAATACTTGGATAGGATGTGTATAGAGGGATCCGGCACAAGGAAGTGCTGAGAGTTTTGGCAAAGGTTGGTATCATGACCGGTACAGACTTGGAGGGCTGAAGGGCCTGTTCCTGTGCTGTATTGTTCTTTGTTCTATCATGCGCCATCAGGCCTGTTCCAATATGAAACATGGCCCAAAACACCAAGTTACATAATGAGTGAGGTCGGGGCCAGAGGAGTTGGAGTTTTTTCCCACCGTCCACCGCAGCAGAAAACACTCCACAACCCCGCCTGGTATCAGCAAGTTGACATTTAGAAACCCACAAAACCCTCATGTCTCCTGTAAGCCTAGTGTATGGCAAGTGCTTGCATCGTTAAGTGCTAAATCCAGACCATTATGTCTTTGGAGCCTCACCGGGGATCTAACGTGCTTTGGTCAGGACCTTGAACAACGGGCTAACCAGTGGAATATGACTGAGAGTTGGATACAGGAGTTGGTGCCTAACATCAAAGAAATAAGTAGACACTTTTGATGGACCATTCCCATGGGTGATAGAACTACGTTGATTGCAGGGCTGTATTGTATGGCTGTCCTCTGGCCAGGAGATTGATATTGAATGCATATTTATTATGGGAAGGTTACCATGCTGCCTAAAAAAGGCACACTTCCCAGTATTCCACACTGGGTATAAGAGACATTGCTCAGTGGAAACATTGAGAGCAGCTGAGGCATTGTCTTTCACCTTAAATGGCTAAGTAAAGCCCATGTTACTCACTCAGGGGGGAGATAAGTGACCAAAGGACACTAATTTGAAGTAGTGGCAGGACCTCACCCCAGTATTGTGGCCTATATTATCCCTTCAATGGAGATCGCTAAAGAGATTGTCCAGTCATTATCAGAGCGCTATTTGAGGGATCTTGTTGTGTGCCAATGTTATGTTTCCCGCAGTACAACAGAGGCTATACTTGAAAAAGAACTTCATTGATTACAAAGCACTTTGGAATGCCTTGCAGTCATGAACATATGCTACATAAATCTACAGGATGGTGGGGAGAGAGCAGGGGAGTCACGGTTAATTGGACGTCTCTGCCAGTGAACACGAGCTTAATGGACAGAACAGCCTCTAGCTCGACTAAAGGAGTCTGTGGTAAGTGCATCTCTCTTTTCCTTAATAAAATAAAGCAGATGCTGGAATCTGAAACAAAATCAGAAAATGCTGGACCATCTCAGCAGGTCTGACAGCATCTGTGAAGAGAGAACGAGTTTGATTTGATTTGATTTATTGTCACATGTACTGAAGTACAGTGAAAAGTATTTTTCTGCGGCCGAGGGAACGTACACAGTACGGACATAGTAGACAAAGGTAATAATCAACAGAGAACATTGACAAATGGTACATCGACAAACAGTAATTGGTTACAGTGCGGAACAAGGGGCCAAACAAAGCAAATACATGAGCAAGAGCAGAATAGGACATCCTGAATAGTGCTCTTACAGGGAACAGATCAGTCCTAGGGGGAGTCGTTGAGGAGTCTTGTAGCTGCGGGGAATAAGCTGTTCCTATTTCTGGATGTTCGTAGAGAGTTCACAGTCTGAAGTTGTGACACTCAATGTTATGTCCGGAAGGCTGTAATGTGCCTAACCGGAAGATGAGGTGCTGTCCTTCTAGTTTACATTGGGTTTCACTGGAACATTACAGCAGGCCAAGAATGGAAATGTGGAAGTGAGAGCAGGACGGTGAGTTGAACTGGCAAGCGACAGGAAGGCCTGGGTCCTGCTTATGGATGGACTCTTTTCTTTGATGCTGATTGAATACCAACAATAACCCTATGACTAGTTGTATGACTCTGGAGTTCAAAAGGACACATTATCTATTTAGTGGTTTACATAGTTCATGTGGACCTGACTGAGTGAGTGGCAGTCATGGCTACCATTTAATGAAGCAGGGAGCTCTCATGCGTTCTGCAATACTTTTAGATGTCAAAACTACAATTTTGGATATTGTAAATGGCTCTCCTATGAAGAAATTTCAACTGGATACATTTCCGAGAAAATAAATTGGCCGGGATTCTCCGAACCTGCTCCGGGTCGGAGAATCGCGCCAGGCTGCTCTGACACCGGCTCGCTGATTGTCTGGCGCCAACTCTCGGGCACCCGCGAGATCGCCACCATGCCGGTCAGTTGAAAGCGTCCCCCCCCCCCCCCGGCAATTCTCCGCGTCTCGACGGGCTGAATGCCCACCGAGTTTGGCCGAGTCCTGCCGGCGTGGGTTATGTATGGTCCCACCCAGCGGGACCTCAGAGTTCTGGCTGCGGGAACCGTCTTCGTGAGGGGGCGGGGGGATCCGACTCCGGGGGGGGGGGGGGGCCTCCACGATGGTCTGGTCCGCGATCGGGGCCTACCGATCGGCGGCCGGGTTAATTCCGTGGGGGGCCTATGTTCCTCCGCGCCGGGCCCCTGTAGGGTTCTGCCAAATTGCCCGGGGGCTGGCGCAGAGACGGGAACCCACATGTATGTGCGGACTCAGGCCAGCCATGGCGCGCATGCGCGGACCCACGCCGGTCGTGGCGCGCCGGCTTCCTAGCTCCGGAGCAGCGGACATCACTCCAGCACCGTACTAGCCCCCGAGAAAGGGGTGCATATGTTGACGCCGGAGCGGCTCGTGCCGCTTTTGACGCCGGCGTCAGAACATGGCCGTGGGACTGGAGCATCCCGGCCATTATTCTAGTGTTTTTAAGTGAGATTTGTAATATATTTTAAGATATTTTTCCACAATTACTATAACTGCCGCAATTGCATGAGAACATTCTCCAGTCATTAGTAAAGCTTTTAAATTAAATTGTTCTACTGTCATAACTCTGTACTTCTACCACATTTAATACATGGTTTCCTAAATGTACTTGTTATTAATTGGTCTCCAAACACCCTTTGGCATGAATCAATAATTCCGCAAGAATTAAAAAATATTTTCATGGTGATTTGAATTCAATAGCTGGGCCTATTCAGTATAGTTAAATTAGAAAGCATTTAGTTGTGGTAAAGGGACTGAATTTAGATGGAATCTGATGTTATCACAGGTAAATGAATTCCAAAACCCGATTAGAGCCATGAGATAATACTTCAACTTTGGGCACGATTGCTCCGAAATTGTGCAATTGAAATTGTGTTAGTTAGTTCATAGTTCAAGTGCCTGCGAAAAATCATTTGCATAATCATTAATGCAAATCTTCTTTGAATCAGGAAAATGAGGCACCGTGCTGGAAACTAATTGTTTGTTTTATTCCAATTACAGAGAATTCCTTGCTATACTTAAAAGTCGTAACTTGTATAATTCATTATTACAGCTGAAAATCAGTTTACTCACAAGAAATGAGCAGCTGTGAGTAACTATATTTAAAACTCACTGGTTACTTAACAAGGTACACTGACCATTTACTATTTCCATTGTTGTATACCTGCTGGGTTCTTAGTAAGTTAAGAATTTATTAATATGAAAACTTTGTGCCCACAATTGCCTATGCAGCAAAGAGAATTGATGTAATATAAAAAGCATTGAAGAGTTAAATATTGGGAAGAAAGGACAAAGGACAGGGTTGCGCTGATCAGAGGAAAAAAATGAAATGTGGAAATAAGAATACTGGTCTGAACTGGTCTTGTCTTCTTTAAAATGGAACACCGGTAAAAGGGGGAAATAAGAATACTCATCCTAATTGCTTTTTCCCTTCTGGAGAAAGAGACAGTGTGCAAATATAAGAGTGCATCAGCAAATATGGTCAAAGAAGTGAAAAAATGATGAAAAAGGAGACGGAATTAAAGGTTCACAGTTTGCACTGTTGCCTCACAGCTCCAGGGACCCGGGTTCAATTCCAGCCTCGGGTGACTGCCTGTGTGGAGTCTGCACGTTCTCCCCGTGTCGACGTGGGTTTCTTCCGGGTGCTCCGGTTTCCTCCCACAGTCCAAAGATGTGCAGGTTAGGTGGATTTGCCATGATAAATTGCCCTTTGTGTCCAAAAAAGGTTAGGTGGGGTTATTAGGTTACGGGGATAGGGTCGGGGAATGGGCTTAGGTAACATGCTCTTCAAGGGTGGGTGCAAGCTGAATGGCTTGTTTCTGCGCTGTAGCAACTCTATGATTCTATTCTATGCTTCAATGCAATGGCTAATCCAATGTCATCCATAAAAACAAAATTTAACCCCTTTAAAAGTAGTTTTGAACAGAAACTCTGAGAGCATCCCTTTTAAAATCATTGTCGACAACAAATGGAGTAGAATAGAGGGTTGAGGGTGCTGCTGGGGTAAAGGATGTAGCTATCTTGAACAAATAGGTTTTGGGTGGAATATTCCTGTGAGATCCCCATGGTGAGTTTAATGGCGGGTGGTAACAATGAAAATCAGTTGCATACTGGTGTAAAATAACCTTGGTCACAATTCCCACTAGAGGCTAGCATGGAACATATTTACATCCTGCTAATTGGATGGAGGTGAAGGCCTGAACGGAATCGCAACCCTCACCGCCATCCCCCCCACCCCCCGCCCACCCTGTCAGAAGATGCCTGCACCAGTTGCATGGTAAAGCCGGCAATAATCTTAAGAAGGTCTTGGGAAGCTCATGGAGATCAGGAAAAGATGTAGGCCTCCAGCAATCAGACCCTGGGACACCACGTGGGAGGAACATCAACCATGTAGATCCTGTCTGCACAGCAGCATCCAGCAGATATCTCTGCCTTTTACGATTGGGCCTTCAAACAGTAACTCCTCCTAAGGAGCAATCTTCAAACAGCAAGTCCAAGTGCAAGGCAGTGACTTTCCCCAGGGAGAGAGAAGCAAACCATCACCCCTTGAGTCTGAATGTTCTCCCCGTGTGTGTGTGTGGGTTTCCTCCGGGTGCTCCGGTTTCCTTCCACAGTCCAAAGATGTGCAGGTTATGTGGATTGGCTATGCTAAATTGACCTTAGATTAGATGGGATTGCAGGATCACAGGGATAGGGTGGAGGTGTGGGGTTAAGTAGGGTGCTCTTTCCAAGACTCAATGGGCCGAATGGCCTCCTGCACTGTAAATTCTTTGATTCTATGATTGACGTTCATGGCATTACCATCACTGAATTCCCCACAATCAACATCCTGGAGGTTACCATTGATCAGAAACAGAACTGGACTAGCTATATAAATACCATGCATACAAAATCAGGTCAAACGCTAGGAATTCTGCAGCGTGTAACTCAACCTTGACCCCCCCCCCCCCACAAGCCTGTCCACCATCTACAAGGCAGAAGGCAGGAGTGTGATGGGAAACTCTCCACTTACCTGGATAAGTGCAGCTCCAATGACACTCAAGAAACTCGACACCATCCAGGACAAAGCTGCCTTCTTGATTGGCACCCCTTTCACAAAAATGCACTCCTGCCAACTCCTACACACAACAGTGTGTACCAACTACAAGATGCACTGCAGTAACTCATCAAAGCTCCTTAGGCAGCACCTTCCAAACCCACAAACACTACCATCTAGAAGGGCAAGAGCAGCAGATAATTGGAAATATCACCAACTGGGGCTCCCCCCCCAAGTCACGCACCATCGCTGTTCCTTCACTCGATCAAAATCATGGAATTCCATTTTTAACAGCACTGTAGGGGTACCTACACTACCTGAACTCAACTTTTCAAGAAGGCAGCGCACCATCACCTTCTCTAGGGAAATTAGGGATGGGCAGAAAATGCTGGCCGAGCCAGGGAAACCACCCTTCTGTAAAAATTGATTAAAAAAAAACTTTTCCAGGGGAGCGATCTTCAACCCAAAACCTCTTCCAAGCTTTGGATTGTCAAGCTGCAGTTGGAAAGCTGCCAGAGGTACTGTTGGGTGGTGAGGGTCTGTGTCTGGGGGGGGGTGGGGGGGGGGGGGGGGAATAAAGATGGGGAGGAGAATAATGAAGAGTTGATATGAGTGTGCAGGGGAGTTGGGTTGGGAGAGCCAGAAAGTTGTGGGTGCTCACGGAAAGAGAGATTAAGCAGAAATCTGGGGGGGGGGGGGGGGGGGTTGCAATGGGTGAACATGCATCGAGTCGAAGGGTGGGAAGTCCCTATTGGGTTGTGGACAGGAGGGGTGGGGACTTGTGCAGATGTGAAGGAGGAGCATGGGGGCTGTAGGGATGTGAAGAGGTCTGAAGGGGTGTAGAGGTGGTTCACAGGGAAGGGTCGGTGGAGTCAATTGTGGACTCTTGAACTGAAAATCGCTTATTGTCACGAGTAGGCTTCAATAAAGTTACTGTGAAAAGCCCCTAGTCGCCACATTCCGGCGCCTGTTCGGGGAGTCTTGTACGGGAATTGAACCGTGCTGCTGGCCTGCCTTGGTCTGCTTTAAAAGCCAGCGATTTAGCCCAGTGTGTTAAACCAGACCCTGATCTTGTGGATCAATCTGAGGGTCACCGTGATAGGAGGGGCTGGTTGACTGTTAAAGGGGGTTGTGGGAGCTGAAAAGGTGTGTGTCGGGGGGTGGGGGGGGGGGGTGATAATGTGATAATGTGGTACTGTGCCGAGCAGTTGCCATACCAGGCTGTGATGCAGCCTGATAGGATGCTTTCGATGGTGCATCTGTCAAAGTTGGTCAGGGTTAATATGGACATGCCGAATTTCCTTAGTTTCCTGAGGAAGTATAGGTGCTGTTGTGCTTTCTTGGTGGTAGCGTCGACGTGGGTGGACCAGGACAGATTTTTGGAGATGCGCACCCCTAGGAATTTGAAACTGAATTTATATTTCTTTTATATTTCTCCATCATTAGCTTGTCTATTGCACAGATTTAGCTTGCTTTAGAGCATTGATCTGCAGTTGATGTGTTTTGATATATCAACTAAACAGTTGATATAGAGAAACAGTTATAGCTATAGCTAGAGAAACAGTTGGTCCACTTCGAGACAAAGGAGGGAAATTGTGCCTAGAACCAAAGGAATTAGCTGAGATCCTCAATGAGTATTTTGCATCGGTATTCACAAAGGAGAAGGACATGTTGATTGGTCGCGTCTCAGATCGACATGTAAACTCTTTAGAACAGGTCGTTATTAATAGGGAGGTAGTGTTAGGTGTGTTAAAAAGCATTGAGATAGACAAATCCTCAGGGCCAGACAGTAGCTATCCCAGATTTATGAGGGAGAAAAGAGATGACATCGCTGGGCTTCTAAGAGAATCTTTTGTTGGCCACAGGTGAGATCCCAGAGGATTAGAGGACAGCCAATGTTGTACCGTTATTTAAGAAGGGTTGCAAGGATAATTCAGGTAATTATAGGCCAGTGAGCTTGACGTCAGTGACAGTGAAATTGTTGGGAAAGATTCTCAGAGATTTATGCACATTTGGAAGTGAATGGTCTTATTAGCAACAGACAGCATGGTTTTGTACGAGGGAGGTCATGTCTCACAAATTTAATTAAGCTTATTGAGGAGGTGACAAAAATGCTTGACAAGGGAAGGGCTGTGGATGTTGCTTACATAGACTTTAGTAAAGCATTTGTCAAGGCCCCTCATAGCAGCCTAGTGCAAAAGATTAGATCACATGGGGTCAGGGGTGAACTAGCTAGATGGGTTCAGAACTGGCTTGGCCATAGAAGACAGAGGGTAGCAGTGGGAGGGTGTTTTTCCCAATGGAGGTCTGTAACTAGTGGTATCCCACAGAGCAGTGTTGGGACCTCTGCTCTTTGTAATATATATAAATGACTTGGAAGAAAACATAGCTGGTCTGATTAGCATTTTGGTAGATCTAATTCAGGTGGGAGCTATAAAATAAATGGCAGAACCATCAGGAGCACCTTGGGCAAGAAGTCAAACCTATTAATCAGTCTGTCAAGCTGAAGTGAGGTGAGGGAGAATTTCTTTTTTATAATAAATTTGGTGTACCCAATTCATTTTTTCCAATTAAAGGGCAATTTAGTGTGGCCTATCTACCTACCCTGTATATCTTTGGGTTGTGGGGGCGAAACCCACACAAACAAAGGGAGAATGTGCAAATGTCAAACGGACAGTGACCCAGAGCCAGGATCGAACCTGGGACCTCAGCGCCGTGAGGCATCAATGCTATCCACTGTGCCACCGTGCTGCCCTGTGAGGGCAAATTTCAGGCGAGGCTAAGTGTCTTTCTAGCACTGCTTGTGGGTCCAGAGAACCACTGCTTGTGCTGTCCCCATGTCCTAATTCCACCCATCCCTAACTAAATCATCAGAAACCTTGCTGCCACCACTAGATTGCTCCCACTATTAGGGCTATGGATTGAGCATACTTGCTCCGCCAGCCAGTTGACTAAAATAGAAGTCAAACCTATTAATCAGTCTGTCAAATGAAGTTAAATCTCCACAAGCTGAAATCCAGATGTCTCGGTTTTCCCATGGGAACACAGTCCTCTCTCCACGCCTGCCATCTCTGTAGCTCATCGGGTACACGCAAAAGAGAAATGGTACTCAACCAAACTGGTCTCTGCCTGTGTTAAAGCTTCACGCAAATCGCCTTCCACCCCTCTTCATCTAATTCTATCAGCACATGCTTCTATTATCGCCCTCACAAATGTATTTAGCTTTGTCAAAATGCTTCTGTATTAATTTCCCTCAGCTACTCCACGTGTTAGCAGCTTTCACATTCCAACCACTCCTTCGGTAATAATGTTTCCCCTGATTTCCCAATTGCTCTCAGTAGACCCCCTCTCATGTAACCCCCGGCAAGGCCTTATGTGATTCGAAAATTAGATGCGGCAGTATGCTTGAGTAATTTTGAGGTGGTAATTTGTCCTCCTGTTCTAAATTGTCTCAGTTTGTCTTTCTGTCTGTTTTACCTTCTTGTGTACAAAGATTAGATTGCCACCTTGTAATCACTTTTGGCTGTCCATTACTCTAGTTCTAATTGTTGCATGACTTGCAATGATTGCCAACGTTGGGGACTGAACTCAAAGGCCTTAAAATTGCATCTGTAGTTTCCCCTTTAATTCTGTTTGCATTATGAGAAAGATATTGGCAGGAACATGGCAGAAAGGAAAATAACTATGCTCATTAAGCTAATTAGTAATAAGTAATGTCTGCAAGATTTGTGTTTCTGGCACAGTCTATGTTGCACAAGCAGGAAACAGTGAAAGGAGGGTGGACACTTAGTTAAACTGAGCTGTCTTAGACTTGTAAAGTTAGCCCTGAATTTCTGCACCTTCCATCCTTGTAAAGATGGCAGTGGAAGCTCGAAACCAGAAGGGGTAAAGGGGGGTGGGTCAAACGTTGCAGATCTGTTGTTCCTGGGGGCAGCTACACATGTTAATGTGCAGCTGCCTTAGTCTCATCTGATTGTTGCAAAGAGGGAATGAGATTTAGGCACTTTAGGCCTGGAAGGATGTGATGAATGTAGGATTTTCAAATATGTTGTATAATATGGATTTGGTGCATTAATTGTTAAATGCCTGGGGTGCAGTGGGTATGATGCTGCAGCAGTGTTTTTTAAGAAGTTTTGTTTGAAAGGTTTTGGGTGCCAGAGGTGCAATTAAGGCACCATAAAAAGCTTATCTAATGAAGTATTGTTTGGACTTGGGGGTTCCCTGTAGAATGAATTAGATACATTTGGCAGGATTCTCTGTAGTAGCCCGATACTAAAATTGGTAACGGCGATGAAGCCGATAATGGCTTCCGGTGCCGGAATCAGGGCAGGAGCTGGTTTGACCTGGGGTCGCGATGTTCTGCCCCCTCCAAATCAGCGTCATTGGGATGCATGCTACGCTCAGTTGCAACGCCGCTGGTATGTCATCAGCCGGCCCACCTGTGATGCTCTGTCTCCGATGGGTTGAGTTCCTGACGGCGCGGGCCATGTGTTGTTCCAGTGGTCGGGAGCCTGGCGTGTCAGCTGTGGAGAGAGAGAGGGAATGAGAAGAGTGTCCAGCCACACTCGGCCGTGATCCATGCTGCTGGCCGGGGGGGCTTCTGCCAGGGCTGGGGGATGGTGGGGGGTGGTCAGGAGGTGGGCTGTGGGGTCGGGGTGGGCGGGTAAGTGGTCCAGCACGGCCAGCGCCATTTTTCCCGGCATGACCAGTGCGTGTGTGGGGGTTGTCGGCATGCACGGCTGCAACTTGTCAGCCCTGTGCATGTGCGGCATGGAACCAGCCGATTCTCCGACCGTTTTCCGCACGTTCCATAGGTGTTTCACATAGCGCCGGTCGTAGCCTCTCACTGGTACCGGAATCAGTTGGGGTTTTGAGCTGATTTTCCCATCAGGGAAACACCACAAATCCTCCATTGGCATTGTTACTCAGCCCAGGGAACAGAGAATCCAGCCCATTATGTTTCAGCTTGGTAAAATTATGTAATTAATGGGAGGAGCTAAGATATCAGGAATTTTGCAGAAAATCAATTTAGTTGAGTTTTAGATTGAGATCCGGGCTGAAGTCAATCATCTACTCTCAATGCAGTTCAGGTAAAGATATGCCTGCAGATAGAGTGGCAGTTTCTTTCCAAGCAGTTCAGAATTGTGAGAATGGAAGGTGAGCTGAAACAAGTTGAGAAGTAGATTCTCAAGAAATACAGTCAGAGTTTCTGCATGTTTTAAATATTGTTTTTTTGTTTGTTTTTCTAAAGTTTTCTTTAAAAATAACCAAGCTCTATTTCTTATGGAATCACACCTGGAGCGAATCGATCTTTCTACACAGTCTTAAAATTGAAAGAACATTGTGGTTCTGGTCCAGTTTCTTAGTCACTGTTGGCATCTGGACGAGGCGCCCGTCTCACAAGCGCCATTTGAGATTTTAAAAATAGGCCTGGCTGTGCGTAAAAAATGCATAAACTAATTTCAATTTCCAAGCTCATTGGAATTGTAGGAAGGAGCTATAAAAGGGAGCTATCAAGACACTTAAATCTCCTGTCCTTTAAATATTAAAATAAATTGAAGTGTTAAAAAACATCAGTTGATATAAGTTGGATAGTCATTAATTTTCCAACCTATTATTTATCACATAAGGGTCCCTGTCAGTTCACTGTTTAATTGACAGCTCTTTGTGCTTATAAAGTATTTGAAGTGGAACTGCGAGTACATATGTTTGTTCATAAAACTTACTGAAGGAATATGAATGTAGTGAATGGGTTTTAATAAATATATATGGTGTCAATGGGGTGTGTGGGGGACATGAGGTGCGTGGGTTGGTATGAATAGGGCATGGTGTGTGTATGGAAAGGGGGCAGTGTGAGGAGAGAGGGGTGGAGATGGTGTTGGCTCACCGAGGCGGACCTTTTAGCCCAGCCTAACTCCGCACCAGGCAACCTTTGTGCTGCCTTTCAACTGATTGCAGGCCACTGAGCCCAACACCCATTTCAATGGCACTCACATCCCATTGTGAGCTTACATGAAATGAAATGAAATGAAAACCACTTATTATCACTTGTAGGCTTCAAATGAAGTTACTGTGAAAAGTCTCCAGTCGCCACATTCCGGCGCCTGTTCGGGAAGGCTGGTACAGGTATATCCCATGAGGGCAGCACGGTGGCACAGGGATTAACACTGTTGCCTCATAGCTCCAGCAATCTAGGTTCGAATCCAACCTTACATGACTGTGTGGAGTTTCCACGTTCTCCCCATGCCTACATGGGTTTCCTCCAGGTGTTGCAGTTTCCTTCCACAGTCCATAGACTTTGAGGTTAGGTGGATTGACCATGCTAAATTGCACCTTCGTGTCATAGAACATAGAACATACAGTGCAGAAGGAGGCAATTCGGGCCATCGAGCCTGCACCGACCCATTTAAGCCCTCACTTCCACCCTATCCCCGTAACCCAATGACCCCTCCTAACCATTTTTGGTCACTAAGGGCAATTTATCATGGCCAATCCATCTAACCTGCACGTCTTTGGACTGTGGGAGGAAACCGGAGCACCCAGAGAAAACTTACGCAGACACGGGACGAACGTGCAAATTCCGCACAGACAGTTACCCAGCGGGGAACCGAACCTGTGATCCTGGCGCTGTGAAGCCACAGTGCTATCCACTTGTGCTGCCCAAAGGTGTCCAAAGGTTATATGGAGTTATGAGGATACAGAGACAGGGCAGCGGAGTGGGCCTAGGTAGTGTGCTCTTTCAGAGGTTTGGTGAAGATTTGATCGACCAAATGGCCTCCTTCTGGACTGTAGGAATTTTACAATGAATGAATTAAAAAATGTAAGACAGCATAGAAAAATGTGTTTGTCTCAAATACATAAGTAAGAAGTCTTACAACACCAGGTTAAAGTCCAACATGTTTGTTTCAAACACTAACTTTTGGAGCACTGCTCCTTCCTCAGGTGAATGAAGAAGGAAGGAGCAGTGCTCCGAAAGCTAGTGTTTGAAACAAACATGTTGGACTTTAACCTGGTGTTGTCAGACTTCTTGCTGCGCTCACCCCAGTCCAACGCCGGCATCTCCACATCATCAAATACTTAATTTAATGGAGGCATTTATAAATGGTTCATGTCTCTCTTAAAATAGCAAGCTCTGGTAATTTCAGATGAATGTCCCAAGTGCTCTTGGGCCATTATCCAACAATTTAGTTTCAAGATAGGTGAATGGAGAATTGCTGATCTTTTATCCTCCCCTCTCACTCTGAGTGTGTTGACTCTTGTGGTCTGTGGGACTGGCTGTTCAACTGCAGAGGCATTCTCCATCCTTGAGCCGAGATGCTGAAAGTTGCTCTGCTAATTCGTTGTGGATATCAGCACTGCCCATGCCCACCTTGTCCTCAGTAGATATCCATATTGCACACTTGCCAGCAAATTCCATTTACTGGTAACCAGTAAACTGAACCCTTTTTGCTTAGCTGTTAACCTCTTCAATTGTGGTGCCCTAAATTTTGTATTGGATAAGATTAGTTAATTTAGCACAGATGAAAATTTGGACCTTGACTTCTGCTAATTACTCCATCAGCTAATGCATTAATTCAGTAATCCAACAACTAATCATTAGCCTTACTGAAGGTGACAGTTGAGTAGATTCTGGTCGAAGACAAATAATCTTGGAACTTCAGGCATATCTGATAATGCAAATTGAACAGAACAACATTAATACATACAAACGGGGTAAGTTAATGATTTATCTGGTGGTCTGGGTTCTGAACAAGGCCATCGAAGCGTTTTGAAACCAAGGTGCAGTCATACAGGAAATCATCGAGTCATAAATGTTTATAGCATGGAAACAGGCCCTTCGGCCCAGCTTTCAATGCCGCCCACTTTCTATCACTAAGCTCGTCCCACTTGCCTGCATTTGACCCATATCCCGCTGTACCCACCCTGCCCATGTAACTCTCTAACTGCTTTTTAAATGATGTGGAGATGCTGGCGTTGGACTGGGGCGAGCACAGTAAGAAGTCTTACAACACCACGTTAAAGTCCAACAGGTTTGTTTCAAACACTAGCTTTCGGAGCACTGCTTCACCTGAGGAAGGAGCAGTGCTCCGAAAGTTAGTGTTTGAAACAAACATGTTGGACTTTAACCTGGTGTTGTAAGACTTCTTACTATGCTTTTTAAAAGACAAAATCATACCCGCCTCTACCACTGCCTCTGGCAGCCTGTTCCAGATGCCCGCCACCCTCTGTATGAGAAATTTCCCCTCTGGTCTCTTTTGTATCTCTCCGCTCTCACCTTAAACCTATGCCCTCTAGTTCTAGATTCCTCTACCTTTGGGAAAAGATGTTGGCTATCTACTTTATCTATGTTCCTCATTAGCAGCATGCTAGGAATTGGAATGTGAACAGATTATGACGGGATTCTTTGGCCTCCCCGTGCATGTATCCCGGCGGTGGGAGGCGGCCCGCCATTGGCGGGATTTTCTGGTCCTGCCTCTTTCAATGGGATTTCCCATTGCTTCCGCCCCATTCCACCAGGAACCCTGCAGTGGGAGTGTGCCATCAGCAGGACCAGATGAGGAATGAAGAGCCGGAAGATCTTCCCCCATGAGTTTCAAACGTGAGGCAGTCCCTGACAACAGGCTGAGTTTGTTTTGCCACTTTTCCAAGTGCTAGACAGCACCAAGAATGAAAGAGACAACAGGGCAGCACGGTGGCACAGTGGGTTAGCCCTGCTGCCTCACGGCGCTGAAGTTCCAGGTTCGTCCCGGCTCTGGGTCACTGTCCGTGTGGAGTTTGGACATTCTCCCCGTGTTTGCGTGGGCTTCACCCCCACAACCCAAAAGATGTGCAGGATAGGTGGATTAGCCACGCTAAATTGCTCTTAATTGGAAAAAATGAATTGGATACTCTAAATTTATTTTTAAAAAACAATGAAAGAGACAAGACAGTAGAGGAGAAACTATGTTTTGGAGGCGCAAACGTTTGGTTTGTACAATTTGTATGGTTACCGAGGGAAGGAAAGGGAGATAAATAGTTCCAATATTTCAAAGTTCATCGGCTGGAATGAATTAGAGTAGATGCATGAAGTGAATGTGTAATAAATTTTCTTCATTGTTACAAGCCCAGAACCCTGGAGCTACCCTACCTAACATCAGTATGGGAGCACCATCATACACAGACTATGATGGTAACTCAGCACCGCTTTTCGGGGCAGCTGAGGATGGACAATAAATGCTGGCCTTGACACAATGTCCACATTTCATTCCGAAAAACAAGGGAATGTCTCTACCACTTGAACATGAGAGGAGCATGACAATGAAGGATTGCATATTTGGAGATCCAAAGGAGCAGGGGAAGGAACAAAAATAATTGAAAGCAGTAAAAAATAAATGAGGTCAGCTGATTTATTTTAATGGTTCTGGTTGTAATGGAGAATAAATACCAGATAGAAACCTGCCAGGAAATTATATTAAAATTCTCCTGAAATTCTGATGGAAAGCATTGTACAATGAGACACAGCCTCGGGACGCAACAACTATTGAACATGTTTATGGAATTTATCGCCTCACTGATCAAGAATAATGGTTCTTATTATGAATCCATGGGATTAAAATTAATACATCAAGCCTCATCAGATGCTATACCTTTGGGTATATGAATGGGTGCAAGGAATTCCTAATCATGGTTGACTAGCTTTATGGACAATGAAAACAGAAAATGCGGGGGGAAAAGCAGATCTGGCAGCATCTGTGGGGAGAGAAAAACAAGTTGGATTTTGTCCGTCTTATGGAGATGGGGCTGGGGGTGGGGCCAGGGATTTGGAAGGGGGGGTGGGTCATGCTCGTAAAGTAAGGGGAACCACGCCAGGACACCTCCATGTTGCATTGTTAACTCTGCTGACTTCTCCAGGTGAGTGATGGGACCAGAGTGGCCTGTCTGCTTCATGGAGGCAGACAGCCAATTAAGGGCAATTAAGGGTCCAAGTTAGAGGCCATTTTGCAACACCTCATGTATTTTCCAGCCATTGGGGCAACCTCAGCAATGCTGAAGGTGACCTTGTGGTGCCAGGTTGGGTACCTAGCCGAGTCTGAGGCTTTCTGCCCAGTGACAAGGCTGTTGGGTTCAAAGTCGTAACCACAGATTCTAGCGCAGTATCCCAATCACCCTCCTGCCTGTCTCAGCTGTGCCTAACTCTCCCAGTGGGGCTGACCGGTGTGAAACACCGAGGGCCCTCAAACTGGGCTTTCTGTTTCCAGGTTCACCTGGCATCCTTCACTGGACGGAACTCTTGGAGGTAGCTTCTCAATTGCCCACCTCTGAGAAGATCGCAACCGACGTGCCACCTTGGCCACCTTTGGGTTCCCGATCCAGAATTGAGGCGAATGTCAGGATTGCAGCCTATCCAGGAAAATGCAGGCCAGCATTTTAGGCCGACCGTCTTTCATCAGAAAGATGATGTGATATGTTTTAAGCGAGGGGGAGAGTGGAGAAACAGGACAAAAGAGAAGGTCTGCGACTAGATGGAGGGATTGAATGACAAAGATGATAAGTCAAATAGAGTGGAAATGGTGCACATAAAAGAACGAAAGACTGTCTGGGGGAGCTGGGAATGGCCATCTGCTTTCTGAAAGCAAATACCGAAACGACTAATATAAAGAAACAAAACGGGAAAAGAGAATTCAGTCTGAAATTAGTGAACTCAGCGTTGAGTCGAGAAGGCTGTCGGGTGGCCAATCAAAACATGAGGTGCTGTTCCTCAAGCTCACATTGAGTTGAACTGGAATGCTGAATGGACGCTAAGAATGGAACGGTCTGTCAGGAAAACAAAGTCAGTTTTAAATTGTCTTAGTAAATATGAGAAATAAGGAAAATTTTTCAGTGGGTTTAATTTAGTATTTCTGTGTAATAAAGGATAAACGTATAGCTACATTCATGGGCTGTGGGGGCATGGAATGCACTGCCTGTGGAAGTAGTCGAATCGGAAGCATTAGGGACCTTCAAGCGGCTATTGGATAGGTACATGGATTATGGTAGAATAATGGAGTGTAGATTAATTTGTTCTTAAGGGAAGCACGGTAGCATTGTGGAAAGCACAATCGCTTCACAGCTCGAGGGTCCCAGGTTCGATTTCGGCTTGGGTCACTGTCTGTGTGGAGTCTGCACATCCTCCCCGTGTGTGCGTGGGTTTCCTCCGGGTGCTCCGGTTTCCTCCCACAGTCCAAAGATGTGCAGGTTGGGTGGATTGGCCATGATAAATTGCCCTTAGTGTCCAAAATTCTATGATCTATGATTAACCCAGGACAAAAGGTCGGCACAACAACGTGGGCCGAAGGGCCTGTTCTGTGCTGTATTTCTCTATGTACATTCATGCTGGACGATGGCGTATGTGTGGTGGTTTGGCTTCAATTCAAACTGCTTCTATTGTGCTTAGAGAGGTTATGGCATGAAATGTAAATAAAAGCTATGGAGAAGTAAAAGTCATTGCTTAGCAACCAGGGGCATTTTTAGGGCAGGAAGGCTTTTTGAGTCTCGCATTTAGCTGTATATATTGCCATTGAAGATAGGAAGCCTGGGAATAACTTGGACAGGACAAGAGGGCTGAAAAAGACAAACTTCCCAAAGAACCAAATAAAGTCCTGACAAACAGGGAATTGGGACAGAAAGATTGTTTTTGAAGACACTGAAGTTAAGGGAACAGAGACCAAGAAGGTGAACAAAGTACTGTTCAGGAGAACTCAAGGGTAAATCAGGTAAAGTGTTCCGAATTCAAGAGACAGCTGCAGATTTAAAATAGAAAAGCAGTCATCAGAGGTAAATCAAAAGTTTGGGACTATCTTAATTCAGACAAATAAATTCTGAAGGGTGAGGTGTAAAACCTGAAAGTGGAACCTAGATGGAAGCAATGGAGGGAAAGCATAATTTAAAAGGTTTGAAACTGTGACTTTTGAAAGCGGAATTTGAAATCACTCATGTGGAAGCTGGGGTTCAGTGAGACAAGGTGGCTCACGGTATAAGAATCATCTGGGGGGACTTTGAGGTGAAATCCACTGACGGGTCAGAGTCGAATGTGTCTTACCACAGCCAATTTGTGTGCTTAAAAGGACTGTGCAATACTGATAGAGAATTTGGAGCATGTGTTAACCTTAAAATCTGCATATATTTGAGAAGTAAATGGAGGAGTAAAGGAGTATTGTATCATAAACAAACTTTTAATGTTCAAAAAATATTTTTTTTCTTGTTAAAACTAATTAGCAGTCCTGTGACTCTGTTCACCATGTTTCATAAAACAAAAGGTATACATTGCGGTCTTTTGAGCTAGGGTTTGATTCTGGGATCTTCCCGTCCAGTTATAACACCAATTAATAATAATAATAGCTTATTGTCACAAGTAAGCTTCAATGAAGTTACTGTGAAAAGCCCCTTGTCACCACATTCCGGCACCTGTTCGAGGAGGCCGGTACGGGAATTGAACCCGCGCTGCTGGCGTTGTTCTGCATTACAAGCCAGCGATTTAGCCCACTGTGCTAAACCAGCCCCTCAATTGGGATCATAATAAGTGAGAATGGGAACAAGGTATAGAATTCGAATTAAAGGTGGCTGGAAATTCACGGTCACACTTAGGACTGAACGGATGTGTTCCGCAATATAGTCACCCAATCTACATTCAATGTGGGAGGGTCTGCTTTGTGAGTAATTTGAAAGACAAAGTTAGCACAGTAGAAACAAGGGCCAAGCTATTCTGCAGTACCTTCAATTCCTTCCGGCTCTTCATTCCTCATCTGGTCCCAGCTCACCCCCCCCCCCCCCGGAACAGTTCTTTGTCAAGAATAGACATGCACATTAATACATACGTATGTAATACATTTTTCCCTTCTCTTGTTTCCAGTGTCAATACATCATTCTTCCTGTCGCTGATAAGAATTTTCTTTATTTCTTGCATTTCCAAGTGTGTGAAATTTTTTTTTTTTACTTTGAGTCCATAATAGTGATGATAAAATATTCTCTCTTCGAATTAAATTGCCTGTGTTGGAATTTTTCCTCAGAGATTTTCAGCTCATTTCTTTAAAACCTTTAAATGCCAATCTTCTGACAACTTATTATTTTGAAAAGAAGCTTGTCCCCTCAGCCTCTGTCTTTTTCATTCGTTCAAAACGTAAATCACTTTGTGACTTTTCTTATCGCGCTGCAAGTGAACACTGCAGCTTGTCCTGCAGGTCTTGTTGATCAGCGATGTAGCCAGGTGTATCTCCTGGGGCAGGCCGCGTGCTATTGAAGTGCAAATTCACACTTCAAAAGCTGACATGCTGCTCTAGGGTGAAGAGGCTAGGAAATTGTTACACTTGCTCATCAGCTTTCTCCTTTAGCTGCGTTTCCTAACGCACTGTTTCCAATCTGCATTGGGTAATGCGCTCATTAATTACGCCGTGAGGCCTCCCTGATGCAATTGGCTCGAATTTGATTTATTTGCACGATTCATCTTAACTATTCTCCACTCACTGTATTTTGCTGGAGAAATCGCTCTGCTGTTATCGGGGCTGGTTGGTGCAGTTTCAAACATGGGGTTGGATTCTCCACTGCCTGACGCCGCAATCGTGTTCGGCGATGGGGCGGAGAATCCGTTTTGGTGCCAAATTTAGGAGCGGTGCCGGTTTTTATATTCTCCGCCCCTTCGAAAATCGGCGTACTCATGGAGTACGCCGCGCCGAGTATCCACCGCCTGACGCCATTGCCTGAGGCCCGCCCCGCGATGCTCCGTTGCTGACCGGCCAAATTCCCGATGGCATGGCTTACGTGTGCTCACATCATTCGGGATCCTCGCTTGGTGGCTGCGGACTGAGTCTGGAGCCGCTACAGTCGGGGGATGGCCGATCGGCGAGTAGTGAGGGCTTTATTCAGGGGTGGGGGGAATGTGGGCGAGCAGTCTGGGGTGTGCGAGCGGCCGATGGGTGGGGGCACTACTTTGCCGGTCCAGGTCCGCGGGCTGAGTCCGTCATGGAGCATGGCACGGCTGCTGCAGACCGCCACCATGCGCATGCGCGGCCTCTGACCCGGAAGTACTGAGAGCCGTATCGGCAGATAGAGCTGCGAGCTCTACGATGGCTGTCTGCTGGCCCCCAGCAAAACTGGGAATCTGTGGCCATTTGACGTCAGTTTTCCTCGTGTAAAAGACCAAAAAGATCACAACAGCGCGGGGACTTAGTTCCAAAAATGGAGAAGCCAGCCCATGAGCTCTGTTTTCTCCAGTTCGCAAAGACTCTTTTTGAAGAGCCTCTGTAGACTATTTTGTCCTGGTGCGCTTTTAAAACAGGCACTGCCTGCTGGGTAAGTAGGCTTTATTTGTCTGCCGCCCTGTCCCACATTCAACTTACTGGCTTTCACAGGGGTGTCACCGTAGGCCCGACTTTCACTTTTGGGTCGGGACCTTGGCGATGTTATAATTTTCAGGGTCTGGATGCTGCACAGCATCAGCAAGATGTGCAGACTGTGATTTGTGAATGAAAGGCCAGCTCGGGTGAACGGGCATCCACACTATCCTATTCAGGAGTCACCTCCAGAAGCTGGAGCTGATGCATGTTGGGGGAAAAGAGCGAGATGGGGCCTCGAGGTGAGAGCTCCCTCTTGGCACTTTTTAATCAAAGAAATGGTCACAGCTCCTGGGGAACCGTTTTGTGAAGGAGACACATCCACAGATGGCTGTGACCATGTATGTGTGGCAGCTGCAGGTTTGTCTGGGCCGGGGTGGAGGGGGGGGGGAGAGTTTGTGATGAGGGCCTCGAGTTGATCCTGGAGTGCTACCCCGGAGCCTAATGCTGAATGTTCACTTCCAGGCAGACGCTGCATTCTGGATGCTCAGGGCCCGACTGGAAGTTTCCACTCAACCTGCAACCATTGGCTGCGATCGGCCTTTTGAGGTCGCTAGCCAGTTACCTGGCCCTTGTAGGTGGACAGCCTGCGCCCCACCTGACCTACCTCCTCAAAAATGGCCCACAACTGGGAAAGCGCCAGCAGTTGGCATGCCTGCCTCTGTTCCCATCTCGCACAGGCTTCCAAAGCCCAGCCCTCGGTACTTCCTGCAAGTGCTCCTTCATCCTAGGATTTGGCTCTGTGCCGAAAATGGCGACTCAAGACTCTCATCTGCAACACCTCGAATTTCCTAGATCTTGGCCCATCCAGATAGAAAGCATCATAGAATTTACAGTGCAGAAGGAGTCCATTCGGCCCATTGAGTCTGCACCGGCTCTTGGAAAGAGCACCCTACCCAAGGTCAATACCTCCATGACATCCCAGTAACCCCACCCAACACTAAGGGCAATTTTGGATGCTAAGGGCAATTTATCATGGCCAATCCACCTAACCTAGGTTCAACAGTTTTGTAATCCTATGCTCTTGGAAATGACCCCAGGGGTTGTGTCTCCCTGGTTTAGCACACTGGGCTAAATCGCTGGCTTTTAAAGCAGACCAAGGCAGGCCAGCAGCACGGTTCAATTCCCGTACCAGCCTCCCCGAACAGGCACCGGAATGTGGCGACTAGGGGCTTTTCACAGTAATTTCATTGAAGCCTACTCGTGACAATAAGCAATTTGTTTTTCATTTCCCCAAATTTCTGATCAGCAAATGAATAAATTGCAGACTTGAAAGTAAACGGGCATGAATTTTAGTTCAGTCATGTGATACACAGCGCATTCATATAAAATGTGCATCAAAGTTTTTTTCCCGCTGTGCACCTGGGCAAATGCACTTGAACACCAGTCAATATGTGGAAAAGAATAGTGGTTAGAATGAGAGAATTTTCCCCCTTTTATACAATGCTGAAAACCTACCCTCTTTGAGCAACCTCCCCTCACGTTGTCTGGGACTGGTGTCCCATTTTGTCCGATTTCACTCCTGCGGTGATGCATCCTGGGACATTTTGCTATATTGAAAGCTCTAAATAAATGCAAACATTTTTCAGGAACAACTGGCAGAATGTAGTTGTCTCTTTGAACCGAGTGTGTGGGAGGGTGTAGACTGAGGGGGGGGGAGTGTCTCTAAAAATATGCTGGCCCTGTCTGCTTGTTAGAATTACCAAACAAAGATTTCTTACTGGAATCAGTCATTATGGCTGAGGTATGAAATGAGTGCTCTGTATCTGTCTTTACTGGAGACGAGGATGCTGACAAAGTGGTGGTGGGTCATTTCCAGTTCTGGAATGCATCCAAGGGAGTGGATGCTATCACTATCTCAACAATTCTGTCTGCTGGCTCTGCGTTTGAAAAGTCACAGAATCGGCGCCATTTGCTCCGGCGCGTTTGGCACGGTGCCGGTTGCGGCCCGCTGTCCGCTGCCGAGCCGCCGATTCTCCCGTCTTGATGGCCCGAGTGGCCGCGTGGAAATGGCAGAGTCCGCTGGTGCCGTTCACACCTGCTCGCAGCCGGCGGGAACTCTGCGTGTAGGGTCGGGGGCGGCCTGTTGGGGGGGAAAGGGGCTCCTTCAGCAGGGGGGCCTCCAATGGGGTCTGACCAGCGATCGGGGCCCACCGATCAGCGGGCCGGCCTCTCCAGCCCCGGTCCTATTTTATTATGCGGCCGGCCCCTGATCCCCCACGCCATGTTGCATCGGGGCCGGCGACTTGAGGAAGTCCCCCGCGCATTCGCGAGTTGGCACTGCCCAACTGCGCATGCGTGGGTTGGCGCGGCGCCACTGTGCCTGTACGGCTTGGCGCAGTGCCCAGTTGATGCCGGGAAGGGAGGCTGGAGCGGCGTGAACTGCTCCAGCGCCCGTTTCACGCCATCGTAAAACGCGACGGCGTTCACGATGGCATGAACACTCTGCCTCCATTTCGGAGAATCCCGCCCATGGTTTCTGCAAACTGCTGTCGAAATGACATGGGGCTGGATTCTCCGTTGGTTGATGCCAAAATCGGGAACTGCAATTGAGCGGAGAATAGATCCGACGCCAAAATCGCGGCGCAATTGTCCGGTGCCTCGACAGCTGCATCAATACGGTTCGGAACGCACGCACAGTAAACACCGTTTGCATATCATTAGTGGCCTGGCCCAATATTCCTCAGGGCCTGTACGATTCTCTGCCTGCACTGGGCTATGTTCCCGACGGCGAGGTTCACTTGTGCTTTTAAAAATCGTGAAAACGGCGTTGTGGCTGCTGAGAGAGAGAAGGGGTACAGAAAGTGGCCAACATTGCTCTCGTGTGCTGACAGTTGTGCTGGCTGCTGGCAGGGGGGCTTCTACCAGGGCCGGGAGGAGTAGCTGGGCTGGCCAGGAGGTGGGCTGTGGGGTCGGGGTGGATGGTGGCCTGGCCCACGAACGAGGCCCACCGATCCGCGGGTGGGCCTGTGCCATGGGGGCACTCTTTCCCTCTGCGCCGGCTGCTGTCAACCTCCGCCATGGCAGGAGCGGAGAAGAACCCCCCTGCGCATGCCACAAACGCCACTCCTCGGCACTGGTATGGCCCGCACTGCCGGGTAGGGGAAAATCCCACCCATGGTTGGGGAATCGAGGAATCCCACTCAATATCTCCAACCATCTACTCCACCAAGAACCCTCTTAGTCAAAACAAAAATCCATTAGCCCAAGCTTTTAAGATGCTTTATTTGCACCTCTGGCTTCCTAAATGCCCAGCTGTCTTGAAAACCAAGATTTTTAAAAACACGACTGCAGCAGTCGTACACACATTAATCTGGGTTTTTAACCCTTACCACACCAAATTCACAGAATACAATATATCCAAAATTCCACCATTCATCAGGTAAGCCAGCTGTAACCTAATTTAAACTTGGGAATCTTGTGGACATTCCGACAATACCCTTTTGACCTTAGTTGTCCTGTTGTACCTGGGATGAGCTTCACTGGAGCTACATTCACGTGCTTCTAGGAAGCTGCGCCCATGAAGATGAGTGGTGGCAGTATTGCCCCAAGACAGTCATGACATCATCACTTTTTATTCGATTTATTGTAAAGCAACTCCAGGACTTGCCCGTTATTATCACAACCTTCTCTGGCCTGATTTTTAAGACTGTCCTTCGCTGTCAATCTGGACTATATGATGGTCACTTTCCTTTCTGGACTGAGCTGACTTAGTGGTCCTCTCGATACACTGTCCCATTCACGGAACTGACAGGCTATGCTGCAATCTCACCATTAGAGATCCATTTTCTTAACAGCTCTTTACTTCAGCATTAGGTCAGCACTGCACCTCCAAAGCTTAACTTCACAGCCAACATGCAGCCTTTTCAACACTCTACGATGCTTCAACATCTTTACAATCTGACCAAAATGTCAAGGGTGTATTCGTGCCACGTAGTATAATCTTGTGCTGTTCACCATGTTGTACCAGTGCCTGTCTTACTACTGTCTTACTACTACTGATCACTATATTGTGTTATTATACTGATATAATACCTTGAAGTTATTTAATGTACAAGGATCCAATCACTCATAAAAGATTGGATAAACACATTGTGGGTTTATTTATTAATGCTAGGCCCATAAGAACAGTTACTCATAAGCTTGAAGGCATCAGAGCTGTGTGCATGTGCTCTGCTCGAAGTAAAATTGAAACTAAGACCGGATCACATTTCCTTTGCAGTGATGGCCAGCTGATATCCCTTAAAGGCATATTACAACAAGTACTAAAGTGCAAGGTAGCATTGATAGATAGATAGATAGATAGATAGAGAAATACAGCACAGAACAGGCCCTTCGGCCCACGATGTTGCGCCGAACTTTTGTCCTAGGTTAATCATAGAATTTTGGACAATTTGTCATGGCCAATCCACCCAACCTGCACATCTTTGGACTGTGGGAGGAAACCGGAGTACCCGGAGGAAACCCACGCAGTCACGGGGAGGATGTGCAGACTCCACACAGACAGTGACCCAAGTCGAAATCGAACTTGGGACCCTGGAGCTGTGAAGCAATTGTGCTATCCACAATGCTACCGTGCTGCCCTTAAGAAGTTAACCTACACTCCCTTATTCTACCCTAATCCAAGTACCTATCCAATAGCCGTTTGAAGGTCCATAAATTTTCCGACTCAACTACTATCGGATAGACGAAGAGATTAAAAGATTGGCAGTACACAAAGTAGAAATATCACCAGTTGCATTCAGTTACTGAGGAAAGTGACATTGCAAAGGCTCCAGTCGCAATTTTCCAACGTTGCACAGATTTGGCGATTGTGCCAGAGGACTGAAGGATTGTAAGTGTTATACCCCTGTTTAATAATAATAATAATCTTTATTGTCACAAGTTAGCTTACATTAAAACTGCAATGAAGTAACTGTGAAAAACCCCGAGTCGCCATATTCCGACAGAGAGAGAGGATTCAAAATGTCCAAATTACCTAACAGCACGTCTTTAGTGATTTGTGGGAGGAAACCGGAGCACCCGGACGAAACCCACGCAGTCACGGGGAGAACGTGCTGACTCTGCACAGACGGTGACGCATGCCGTAAATCAAACCTGGGGCCATGGCGCTGCGAAACAACAGTGCTAACCGCTATGCTACCGTGCCGCCCTAAAAAGGGAGAGTGATATCCCTCACAGTTATAGGCCAGTCAGCTGAACACCAGTGAGATGGGGAAGCATTTCAAATGAGGCAGTAATTCTGTAATAAATTAATTGCCACTTGGACAAGTATGAGCTAATAAATGAACATGAGCATGGACCTGGCAAAGGAAATTGCTGTCGGACTAATGTGATTAAGTTCTTTGATCAATCCACAGAGCGGATTGATGTATCTATGGACATTAAAAAGGCATTGATAAAGTACCCAGGAATGGACTTGTTAGCAAAATGTAAGCTTTTGGTAAATGGAAAGTGACAGCATAGATACAAAACCGATGAAGGAACAGGAATCAGAGATGATTTTGGGAGTGATTTATGTAGTTGTGGTCTGGAGTTCATTGTCGGAAAGGGAGGTGGAAGTTGATTCAGTGGTAGATTTAGAAAGGTAATTAGATAAATACTTCAAGGGAGGAGGAAAAAAAAGCCTCACAAAGCTAAAGGAGAAGAGCAGGGATTGGGAATAATTGCGTCGTTCTACCAAAGAGCTGATACAGCCACGATGAGCCAAAAGGTCTTCTCCTTTGCACCACAATATAACAATGTGATTTGAAAGGGTCTTAAATCCGGCCCTGACAACTGTTGCTGCAAATAGCCTGCAGTGAACAGAAGGCTGGGTTGCTGACAGCCATTCGGGATGCTCCTGAGCTACAAGCTACTTACGACTGATAACGTGTCACACTGTTATAAGAAGGGCCTTTCATAGTAAATTCTGAATTAAAGCTGGTTACCATGAGACACATGTGCAAATGATATAGTGCATACCATAATTAGTGAACATCATTTTAGATTCCTGCTACTTACAAAAGACCCGGAAGAATTGGATTTGACAGCTTGTGTCCCAACCATATGGTAAAACAACTTCGGAAAAAACTTGCAATTAATTTTGAAACCTGAAGGCAATTTTTAACATTTTATTTAACGTAATTTTTCATTTTCACACAATCACAGAATACTACAGTGCAGGAGAGGCCCGACGCATGAGAGGCCCTGACCTGTCCACCTCATCCTATTTACCAGCACTTGGCCCAAAACCTTGAATGTTATGGTGTGCCGAGTACTCATTCAGGTTCTTTTTAAAGGATCCACCATCCTCCCAGGCAATGCATTCCAGACAGTCACCACTCTCTGGGTAAAAACTATTTTCCTCAAATGTCCCCTAAACCTCCCACCCCTCACTTTGAACTTGTGTCCCCTCGTAACTGACTCTTCAACTAAGTGGAACAGCTTCTCCCTATCCACCCTGTCCATGCCCCCTCATAAACTTGTGCACCTCGATCAGGTAACCCCTCAGTCTTCTCTACGCCAGAGAAAACAACCCAAGCCTATCCAAACTCTCTTTATAACTTAAACGTTCCATCGCAGGCAACATCCTGGTGAATCTTCTCTGCACCCCCTCCAGTGCAATCACATCCTTCCTATAATGTGGCGACCAGAATTGCACACAGTACTCCAGCTGTGGTCTCACCAAAGTTCTATACAGCTCCATCATGACCCCCTGATTTTGTAATCTATGTCCTTATTTATAAAAGCAAGTGGCCCATATGCCTTCTTCACCACCCTATTAAGCTGTCCTGCCTTCAGAGATCTATGGACAAACATGGCAAGGGTCCTTTGTTCTTCTGAACTTCCCAGTGTCAGACCTTTCGCAGCATACTTCCTTGCTATATTACTCTTTCCAAAGTGTATCACCTCACACATTTCAGTGTTAAATTCCATCTGCCACTTATCCGCCCATTTGACTATACCGGTCTATATATTCCTATAACCCAAGGCACTCAATCTCATTGTTAACCATCTGGCCAATCTTTGTGTCATCTACACGCCACTGATCCTACCCCCCCCCCCACATTGTCATCTATGTCATTTATATAAATGGCAAACCACAGCCGACTCTCTGTGGTACACCACTGGTCACTGGCTTCCAGACACAAAAGCAGCCATCCAACACCACCCTCTGTCTCCTACTGCTAAGCCAATTATGAATCCACCTAATCAACTCACCCTGTATCCAATGTGCATTTGCCATCTTGATAAGTCTCCCCTATGGGAGCTTGCCAAAGGCTTTGTGAAGCTACATTAACTGCACTACCCTCATCTACTTGGTTACATGCTCAAAAAATTCTGTCAAATTTGTGAGGCATGACCTCCCTCTGACAAAGTCATGCTGACTATTCCTGATTAAACCTTGCCTCTCCAAGTGGAGATAGATTATCTCCTTTGGAATCTTCTCTCGTAGTTTCCCAACCACTGACAAGAGACTCGCTGGTCTGTCATTTCCTGGCTTGCCTCTACAGCCTTTCTTAAATAGTGGGACCAGATGAGCTGTTTTCCAGTCTTCTGGAACCTCCCCCGCGGCCAGAGAGGAATTCAAAATTTGGGTCAGAGCGCCGGCAATCTCCTCCCTCACCTCCCACAGCAGCCTGAGACAAAATTCATCCGGACCTGGATATTTGTCCACTTTTAAGCCTGCCAATACCTCCAATACCATGTCACTCATTATGACAATTTGCTCAAGAACCTCACAATCTCTCTCCCTGAGTTCCATAGCTACCTCCTTATTCTCTTGGGTGGAGACAGATGTGAAATATTCGTTCAACACCCTACCAATGTCCTCTGACTCCACCCACAGATTTCTCCCTTGGTCCCTAATGGACCCTACTCTTTATGGACCCTGGTTACCCTCTTCCCAGTGATATACTCATAGAATAACTTGGGATTTTCCCTACTTTTACCAGCCAGAGCTTTCTCATATCCCATCTGTTCTCTCCTAATTGATTTTTTAAGCTCCATCCTGCATTTTCTGCCTCTGTACATTTGCTCCCCTTATGCCTGTTAAAAGCCTCTCTCCTCCTTCTCATTGCATCCCAAGTATCTCTGGACATCCATGGTTCTCTAATTTGTTACACCTTCCGATTACCCTAGAGAGAAAGTATTGGGCCTGTACCCTTCCCATTTCATCTTGAATGCCCCTATTGCTCTTCCGTAGATTTTCCCACATGTAACTCTTCCCAGTCTACCTTGGCCAGATCCTGCCTCAGTTTGTTAAAATCTACTCTCCTCCCGATTCAAAAACCTTTTTTTGCAACGTGGCTATTTCCTTGTCAACAACAAATTTAAATTGCATGGTGTTGTGGTCCCCCACCATCATATCAACCACCTGTCCGGCTTCATTCCACAGAATTAGGTCCAGCACAGCACCATCCCTTGTTGGTTCCTCTACATATTGAGCTGAAAGGTCCTCCTCTATCCATTTTAAGAACTCAACTCCATCTCAGCCCTTAACATTATGGCTATCCCAATTAATTTTGGGAAAGTTGAAATCACCTTATATAATTATCCTCTTATTATTTTTACCACCCCTCCGCGAATCGCGCATATATTTGCTCCTCAATTTCCTGCTGACTATCTGGGGGTCTATAATAAACACCTAGAAACTTAGCTGTCCCTTTTTATTCCTAACCTCTACACACAAAGCTTCATTTGATGCCCCCTCCAAGATATCATCTCTCCTTACCATAGTAACTGCCTCCTTAACTAATTATGCAATGCCGCCTCCTCTTCTACCCCCTCCTCTTGTTGAAGATTCTGTGGGCGCGATTCTCCGCCCCCCACGACGGGTCGGAGAATAGCGGGAGGGCCTTCCCGACATTTTTCCCGCCTTCCCGCTATTCTCCCCCCCCCCGCCCAACTCCCGACATGAATCGCTGCCGCTGTTTTTTTACGGCCGGCAGCGATTCACAGCTGTTCGATGGGCCGAAGTCCCAGCCATTTACGCTGTTTTTACGAACGGCAAACAGACCTGGTCTGGCCGTTCGTAAAAACGGCGGGAACAACTCGCTTTTTATAACCATGGCACCGATTGGCACGGCAGTACCACGGCCGTGCCAAGGGTGCCATGGGCCCGCGATCGGTGGGCACCGATCGCGGGCAGCGGGCCCGATGCCCGCGCACTATTTCTCCTTCCGCCGCCCCGCAGTATCCATTCGCGGGGCGGTTGAGGGGCATCCCGGCCCGCGCATGCGCGGGTTTCGCGCAAATACGCGATGACGTCATCCGCGCATGCGCGGGTTGGAGTCTTCCAATCCGCGCATGCGCGGCTGACGTCATATGACCCGTCAGCCGGCGCTAACTCTGGCAAGCGGGCTTAACGAATTTCGTTAAGCCCGTGATACCGGAGCTTACGGCGTCGGGCTGCTAGCCCCGACCGGGGACCTGAATCGGTTCCCGGTCGGGAAGGGGCGCGCTGGCGTCAAACCCGCCCGGGTTTGACGCCAGCCTTACGATTTCTCCCGTTTTGGGAGAATCGCGCCCTGTATTTCTTTCTTTTCTGTCACACTATTCTCAGGCTCGATTCTTCAGATACGTTAGCAGGTTATTTGTGTGTTGCACAAAATGCTACTTTCTATCTAACTACATTCACTCTGATTGCTGATTTTCCTTTCAGCTGAAATTGGCAACGAGCGTAGATACCAGCGTTTAAGTTGATCTTTGAAGCCTGGAAAAATCCCTCCAAAAATTGGAGTCTCTTATATGCTGTCTAACCTTACATGGTGGACATACTTCAGAGGCCTTGGCCTGAATGTTCCCAGATTGGGAGCGCTGAGTCAGAAAAATGACTGGTTCTGCAAACCTGATCAGGAAAAAGTGCCCCGGATAGTTTAATTTGCGGTCCGGGTAGGGGGTGTGAAATGGGCGTCGGGCCCAGCCTCCTCCATAGAAACAGTTTGGAGGCATCTCAGGGCTGCCAGGTACCGATACAGGCTGGGAGAAAAAGCCTGCCTCATTTCAAAGAATAATAAAACCATAAAAATAAAAGGGAGGTGGTTGTGTAGTGGTATTGTCACTGAGTAATGCTCTAGGAACCCAGGTTCAAATACTGCCAGTGCAGATGGTGACATTTGAATTCAACAAAAGAAGGATCTGGATTTAAAGTCTAATGATGACCATGAAACCATTGTCGATTGTCGTAAAAACCCAACTGGTTGACTAATGTCCTTTCGGGAAGGTAATCTGTCGTCCTTACCTGGGCTGGTCTACATGTGACTCCAGACCCACAGCAATGTGGTTGACTCTTAACGGCCCCTCAAGTGCAATTAGGGATGGACAATAAATGCTGGCACAGCCTGCGACGCCCACGTTCCATGAACAAATAAAAAATAAAAAGTCACCCACCCCTCAGATTCCCTAATTCCCACACACTCCCCGCACCATTTATGCCCCCCCGCAACTATCTCTGCATGGCCCCTCATACCCTCCACACCAACCTACTGCCCATCCACCCCCATGGCCCTTTACGCTCTATGCTAACCTATGTCCACCACCAACCACCCATGGATGATCAGCTTGGAGTCAAATTTTGCCTTGCAATGCTCCTGTGAAACACCTTGGACTGTTCTACAATAACAAAGGTGCTATTTAAATGCAGGTTCCGGTTACTGAATGATGGAAGCTCTGTGAAACTATCCGTTTTTAAAGATGTGAATGGTGTCATACCCAAGATTCAGAAAGCAATTGTATAGAATTTGAAACAAAGTCCCATCAAAGCACAAGCTTTGTTCATAGACTATGTGAATCAAATCAAAAAATAGGAGATTTGATTGATCGCGTGTAATACAGAGAGAAAATGATACAGCGCACGCATCAAAGGAAGAAAAATGACATTTAAACGAAACCTTATCATGTCATTGAATCATCTCAAAGAGGCTCGCAGAATGAATTAACATTTTGCAGTGCAGTAATGACTGTTATGTTTTAAAGTCAGTGTGGTATCAAGTTTGCGACAGAACTGAAGGTTGAAAAGGCATTTATCTTCCATTGTTTCCTGTAGCCTATAGAGGGAATATACCTGTGAGCATGATTTGTCCACTGTACACGGTGGGTTCTCAATCCATCGGGCTTTGATGCCTAGAATTTGAAGAGGTAAAGATCAAAATCATTAATCTAATTAACAAGTGGAGGCTCTGCATTAAATAGAGCTGAATCATCAGATAATGCTTTCTCGAAATTGAGATTGACAGATCAGCTATTGTTTTTTAGCAAACAGCTGACTGCAGTTGCCAGAAGTTGCTGTCGGCTATTAGCAACTACAGGAGGAAATCAGAAAATGCAGGCTTCGGCGCGGCCATAGATTACCCTGCTGCTGCATGAAATGTAGATAAGTGCAGGGTGGAGACACTCGGCTCCTTAGTACAGTGGTTAACGGTACTTCAAATCGCAATTCAACGAGATGTACAAAATGGTTATTGTAGCTGGCATGGTGAATGTATTCTAAGCTGTGTCTTTGTAAACTAAATCAATGAAAATCGCTTATTGTCACGAGTAGGCTTCAATGAAGTTACTGTGAAAAGCCCCTAGTCGCCACATTCCGGCGCCTGTTCGGGGAGGCTGTTAGGAGTAGCAGCCTGACAAAGAGCAGGTCATCTCCTCAGTTCTCAGTGCCTAGATGGTAATCTTGAGCTTTCCCCTTCACTTCTTCGTAGGAACGTCCTGTGTTCAATTTCAAGTTGTTGAACATCATCATTCTGTTTCTCCTTCTACATCCTACATCTACATAGAGTCTACATCCCTCTAATCTTACATCAGTCACCTCCTTCAGCAAATTCTTATACTTGAGAACATGGCCATTCCAACCTTGTTGCCTTTTCTAGATGGCATCAACCAGCCATCCTGAGAAATCTTCATTGTTTTTTGCATTTTCTCCAACTGACCTCTTTCTTTTTCCAGAATCACATTTCACAACCTGCTCGCTTTTGGGTCTCTGCTTGTCTCAGTCATTTCAGTGCTGTACCAAAGACACTCCAAATCACAGTCCTGATTCTCACAATGCGTACAAAATTATGAAGAACATAGATAGAATAGCTATCTATGTTTCCCTTAATTGAGGGGTCAGTAGCTGAGGGATATATAGAATTCAGGTAACGGGCAGGGGAATTATAATAATAATAATCTTTATTAGTGTCACAAGTAGACTTACATTAACACTGCAATGAAGTTACTGTGAAAATCCCCTAGTCGCCTCCGGCTCTGGCGCCTGTTTGGGTACATAGAACATAGAACATAGAACAGTACAGCACAGAACAGGCCCTTCGGCCCTCGATGTTGTGCCGAGCCATGATCACCCCACTTAAACCCACGTAACCCGTATACCCGTAACCCAACAATCCCCCCATTAACCTTACACTACGGGCAATTTAGCATGGCCAATCCACCTAACCCTACACTGAGGGAGAATTCAGAATCTCCAATTCACCTAACTAGCACGTCTTTCAGGACTTGTGGGAGGAAACCGGAGCCAAGCCAGGAATCAAACTCAGGTCCTTTGTGCTGTGAAGCAACAGAAATCTGGAACTCAATGCCTGAATGGGTAGTTAAGGCGGGAATGCTCACAACTTTTAAGAAGCATTTCGACGAGCACTTGAAACACCACATCATACAAAGCTATGGACCAAGTGCTAGAAAATGGGTTCAGAACAGATAAGTGATTGATGGCTGCCACCGTCCTGAAGGGTCAAAGGGTCTATTTCTTACTGCAAAACCCGATGACTCTGCTGTTTTGCACTGAACGTTTTTTATATTGGTACATGAATTATTTGCCATTGCTATCCTAGCTCTGATTTCTTTCTGGCAGTAGATGAACTGATAAGGAGATGGACACTAATCAAGAATGGGCTGAAGAGTATTTGAGGAGTACAGTGGTCCCATTGGAGAAGAGGGCAAATACAATAAGATTTTAAGAACATTACACCAGCATTTTAATTACACACCCATCCAAGATAATTTTTTATGATGCTAGAAAATAGAGTGGATGCCAAAAACGTAATTATATTGACTGCGATCAGTTTGGTTTTAAGAAAGGTTGTTGGACTTGTAAGGCTACAGCAGTGATTAAAGTGTAAAGCAAAAGGATATCAGAAATCAATGAGACTGGCACATAATTAGTGACATTTGCCCGATACAGATAGTTGCTTGCGATCAGTGTAGATGACATATGGAGCGAGACTTTGCCACTTATTTTTATGGGTGTAAAACGTGGACAGCTACTGCAGAAGAGACACCCAACAATTGAGGCAGGTTTCTGCAAAGAAGCCTTGGCACCTTATTTTCTCTTTCTAGTCAACCTTAGTTGAAATCTGACTGCCTCGAATTTAATTTTTGGACTGGGCATTAATAGACCTCTGGGGGAACCAGGAACACATGTGTTGCCTGGTGGATAAAAAGCAGATGGGTTGTCCTCCCATTCCTTGTCTTCCCACCAAGGTGGCTAAAAATTAAATAACCACCGTTGCCCCGACCATTGCACAACCCCACAACCCCAATCCCAATGAACTTTGGACGTTCAACAGGGAAGAAGAGAAAGATCAGCAGAAGTATTTGCAGCAGTCATCAAACTGCTATAATCTATCGTCATTCATCAGTAAAAATGATATTGCCCCTTTGAAAAGGATGGGAAGAATTTCTTTATTGTTTTCCTTGTTGAGTGGTTTTAATAAAAACTTTCCAGCTGATTGTTCAAAGAGGACTACTGGGTTAATCTGTACAAATAAAATACCACAATGATTGGTTTGCCAGTAGCCCAGTAGTGCTGTTAGTTTAACAATGGAGAAGAAATATAGATTGGAGGTCACTCCAAACTATCACAGTGACCAGCAATACGTCAAAAAAATGTCCATGTTTTGTCCTGGGTTTCTCATGCTAGTTCGTGGGAACATCGTCTTTTGTTCCATGAGACTCTTGGACAATTCAGGAGTGTTGGAACGCTTAATACATACGCTGCTATTACATCTCTTCCTTATAATTCATTCATATGTTGTGTAGGTGAAACTGGATAGGCCACCATTTACTGAGCATCCCTAATGGGCGGCACGGTAGCACAGCGGTTAACACTGTTGCTTCACAGCACCAGGGTCCAAGGTTCGATTCCCGGCTTGGGTCACAGGATCTGCATGTTCTCCCTGTGTCTGCGTGGGTTTCGTTCGGGTGCTTCGGTTTCCTCCCACAAGTCCCGAAAGACATGCTGTTGGGTAATTTGGACATTCTGAATTCTCCCTCAGTGTACCCGAACAGGCACTGGAGTGTGGCGACTAGGGGATTTTCACAGTAACTTCTTTGCAGTGTTAATGTGAGCCTACATCTGACAATAATAAAGATTATTAATTGCTCTTAAAAAGATGGAGGTGCACTGCCTTCTTGAGCCACTGCAGTCCATGTGGTGTCGGTGCAGCCACAGTGCTATTAGGGATGGTGCTCCAGGATTTTGACCCATTGAGAGTGAAGGAACAGTGATATATTTCGAAGTCAGGATGGTGAGAGGATTGGAGAGGAACATCCAGGTGGCTGTGTTCCCATGTTCTGCTGGCCTTGTCCTTCTTAGGTGGGGTTACTGGGTTATGGCGATAGCTGGGGATGTGGGCTTAAGTAGGGTGCTCTTTCCAAGGGCCGATGCAGACTCAATGGGCTGAATGGCCCTCTTCTGCACTGTAAATTCTATGATGACTGTA
This sequence comes from Scyliorhinus canicula, assembly GCF_902713615.1. Lineage (NCBI taxonomy): Eukaryota > Metazoa > Chordata > Chondrichthyes > Carcharhiniformes > Scyliorhinidae > Scyliorhinus > Scyliorhinus canicula. The sequence goes on from NC_052147.1 coordinate 271,346,782, forward strand.
TGGTAATGATCATGGGTTTGGAAGGTGCTCGCTAAAGAGCCTTGCTGAGCGCCTGCTGGTGCTTATTATAGATGGTAATACGGCTGCCACTGTGTGTTGGTAATGGAGGGAGTGAATGTTTGTGGATGAGGTGCCAACCAAGTAGACGGATTTGTCCTGGACGATTTCAAGCTTCTGGTGTTGTGAGAGCCGCACTCGCCCAGGCAAGTGGAGAGGATTCCATCACACTCCTGGGGCGAATCGCCCGGGGCCGCCGCAAATCCCGCCCCCGCCGTGGCAGAAATTCTCCGCCACCCGGGAATTGGCGGGGCAGAAATCGCGCCACATCGAGCGGCGAGCCCCCTGTGGCGATTCTCCGGCCCGCGATGGGCCAAAGTCCCGCCGCTGGGAGGCCTCTCCCGCCACCGAGGTTTGAACCACCTCTGGTGGTGGCGGGATCGGCGGCGCGAGCGGGCCCCAGGGGTCCTGGGAGGGGGGGGGGGGCGCGGGGCGATCGGACCCGGGGGGTGCCCCCACAGTGGCCAGGCCCGCGATCGGGGCCCACCGATCGGTGGCCAGGCCAGTGCCGTGGGGGCACTCTTTCTCTTCCGCCACCGCCACGGCCTCCGCCATGGCGGAGGCAGAAGAGAACCCCCCAGCACGCATGCGCGAACCGGCAAAGGCCTTTTGGCCAGCCCTGACGCCGGGCGGCGAGCCTGAAAGGCCGCTGGTGCCGGTTTTTGCGCCAGTCGACGTGGTGCCAACCGCTCCGGCGCGAGCTTAGCCCCCAAAGGTGCGGAGAATTCCGCACCTTTGGGGAGGCCCGACGCCGGAGTAGGTGGCGCCACTCCCCTATGCCGGGACCCCCCGCCCCGACGGGTAGGGGAGAATGCCGCCCCTGATTTGTGCTTTGGAGAGGTTGACAGGTTTTGGGGAGTCAGGAGGTGAGTTAGTCACCACAGGATTCATTGCCTCTGAACTGTTCTTGTGGCCATAGTATTTAAATGGCTAGTCCAGTTCAGTTTCTGATCAATGGTTAACCCCCAGGATGTTGAATGTGGGAGATTCAGCAATGGCACTGTCATTGAATGTCCAGGGGTAATGGTTACATTGTCTTTTTTTGTTGGTGATGGTCATTGCCTGGCACTTGTGTGGCAAGAATGCTGCTTTCCACTTGTCAACCCAAGCCTTCATATTGTACAGGTCCTGTTGCATTTTAACATGGAATGCTTTAGTATCTGAGGAGTCCTGAATTTTAATGAACATTGTGCAGTCAGCAGCAAACACCGCCTCTTCTGACCTTATGATGGAAGGAAGGTCATTGATGAAGCAGCTGAAGATGGTTGGGCTTTGGATATTACTCTGAGGAATTCCTGCAGTGATGTCCTGGAGCTGAGATGATTGACCCCCTATAACCACAACCATCTCCCTTTGTGCCAGGTATGACTCCAACCAGCGGAGAGTTCCCCCCCAGATTCCCATTGACTCCAGTCTAGCTAGGGCTCCTCAGTGCCATACTTGGTCAACTGCTGCCTTGAGATCAAGGGCAGTCACTCTCACCTAACCTCTGGAGTTCACCTCGTTTGTAAATATTTAATCCAAGGCTGTAATGAGGTCAGAAGCTGAGTGACTGGGCAATCCAGACTGAGTATCAGTGAGCAACAAGTACTGCTTGATCGTACTGTTGACGTGCAGGGGAATAGGCATTCATCTAATGTGGTCTAACTGGGGTGGTGAGTGGTTCACATTGCTACTGAAACTTTCGATATCACGCTCTCCTTTGAAATATTGCAATGTGATCTTTTGGAGAGGGCAGATAGGGCCTCCGTCAAACACCTCATCTGAAAGACGTCAGGCATCGCTGACAGTGATTTTAGTACTGTGTTGGAGTGCCACCCTCAATTTTCTGTAGTCCTGACCACAAAAGGGACTATAACCCATTGCGTCAGAGGTGAGAGTATTTCCTCCTGAATGTCAATACATAATGCACTCCTGATATCAGTCTCTAATTCACACTTGTGTTGTCTTGACATTGACGTTCTGACCCTGTACATCATTTGGAATGATGTGCCCTCCAAACCATTAAAGTCTTCAGAGCTCAGGTATGAAAATATGTTCATGGATTCTCCCATTCACAAGAGGAGGCTGCTGCAAAGGGGTTGCTTTCAAGGTGTTACTGAAGTAGGATTTATATCAGTTTTTAATATTATTGGCATTGAGCAGTTGACGGAAAACTATCAGTAATTCCTGCGAGTGGATTGAAACTAGTATAGTGGTCAATCAGCACTTTGTACTGTCTGTGCCAGTATGTTTCCACTTACTAAAACAGCAACAATCTTGTTGATAAATCGAGACAATGTTATCGGCAGCCAAGTGAGACAGAGCAATTAACTCATGAATGACAGCATATATAGAGCAACAATTGAGAACCAAATAGTTTCTTTCCAAATTGTGTTTGAGACAGTAATTCCTGAAGGAAGTACACGGCAAAAGGAGGAGGAGATGGTGGTGGTGATACTGTGATTATCTTACTGTCATCCATTCAGAATTTACTAACTATTTGTCCTGGATACTGAACAGACCTGAAGCTCGAAAGAGTTTTTTTTGAAGAATGGAAGAGATCTGTGAGTCCATCCTCCTGCAGTCGGTGCTAAAATCCATTCTGTCAAACTCTCCTCTGAGCCCATTCAGAGAAAGTTAATGGGGTGAAACTGCAGAACATCAATCCAACCATTTAATTTAGTTTTCACAAAGATCAGTGTTTGCCCAACTATTGAATAATGTCATTGGCAGACCTATTAGTCTGGATCTCGGGCAGATCGTCCAAAGGTGACATTCCGTGATCAGCCAGAGATGCACAGTTCTTTGGAGATTTTGTCCAGAAAAGCAATCAAGAGCACTTGTTTCTTTATGAATGTAAGGTGTCCTTCAGCCAATGCATTGTTAAATCTTTCTAATGTAAAACCAGCCAATTGAACACTATTAGGTGGAGTTCCATAATGCAGACTCATGCCTGTACTTAGCTTGATGAGAGTGGTACAACTTAGTGATGGAGACATACACCACAGGAATACTGTTAATCATGATTGAAAGAGGGTCTGTTGGTGTAATGCGAGGATCGAGGAGGTATTATGATTCAGGTTCAGCTTTGATGAAGAACTTTGGCTGCATGTTTGTGCACACATCATCTCATATCTTCAGCTTGTGCCAGATTAAAAGGAAACAGCCACATTCAGATGATTATGCAAAGACATTGATACCTGGAGGGTTGTTGTCTGAGTCTCTGGCGCTCTCAGCATCACTTACAAATTCCAATCCACAGACTCCTGATAAGATGACAACTTCAGATTTTTGCAATTCGTTATCGTGGTTCAAACAGGTAGATGTGTAGAAATGGCTCCCAGTCATTTTTCTTAATGCATGACAGGTTTGCTTTGGAAGGTGGATCTAATTTTAGAACGAATGGTTGAGAGTTTGGATGAGTGTTCTGGTCCTGCTACAGACAGGGATGAGAGCAAACTGTAACCATACGTACTGTCTGCAATCGATGGCCATTAGCCTTTGGGAGGTTTGGCGACCGGAATGGGGAATGGGAAGTATCAGGAGAAGGCCAAAGTCGTGTTTTATGTCAACGTGAAAGCTTGCCGCGATCATCCCCTCACCCAACCGTGTCGAGCTGCGTTTCCTGCTATTGAATTTGGGGAAGCTTATTTGAATACTCTTGAATCTCATTATCAGGCCCATGAACCCGAATCATACCCCCAGTCAAATAATCTATCCATGTGGGTGTGATGACGGAATGAGGTGAATTACGAGTGGCTTCAAAAGCTGTGCACCTGGTGAACATCACTGCAGGGAGCTCAGAGGTGAGCACAGTGCTCTCCGAGTGACTCCACGTATTCAGGGCTAAGTCGGGGATACTGACTCTGACTGGGGCTGACCAGACTTTGGCTCAGGGGAGGTTAGGCTCCAGGTCGAGGGAGACCAGGGTAACACTGGAAGGGTCCTGGTGGCATCAATGGGGAAGACTGAGGGGTTTACTGCAGGGCACCAGGGGAGAAGGCTCCAGGGTACCTGGAGGGAGACTCCAGCATCCACACAGGGCCTAGATGGGTAAAACCGGGGATTGACTCATGGGAGATCGGGAGTTAACTCAGGGGAGATCAGCGGGTTGACTTGGGGGAGATCAGGGGGTTGACACGAGGGAGACCAGGGTGAAGACTCTCAAGCGTGAATAGCACCATTCCTGAGGTCGCCGTCTCCTGCTGGGCCACTTGGAAGGGTCTCACAGAGGCAAGGGAAACATGGAGTAGTGCGGTGGGTGGGCAGTCAACATGGACTAAAGGTTACACACTAATCTCGGGGAAGTGGGGGTGAGGGCTTCTGGAGGCAAATTGTTGACAAGGGCAAGGCTAATGGGAAGACATGTCGCATTGACCCTGTTCAGCTGTAACTGAATTAACATGCCAGGAGCCCAACTACTCATGCAATTATGCCCACTCACTCACCACTTATGTGTGTGAGTGCCACTGATTGCTATTCAGCAGTTAACCCTGAGCATACTGACTTCCAAAATTGTTGACTGTCTTGGTATGACTGCAAAATTTGTCAACTGGGAAAGCCAGCCCATTCCCTTAGATAGTTAGCAATGGCACACTGCCTGAGTAGAGTGTTCCTAACCCTTGGCTGTGTATGGAGGTGTGCATTGACAAGCGCCCCTCTTGATCAGGGCAATTCCTGCACTTAAGATGAGAGGGAATGGCCAAAGCTGTGGCCACTCAGTCATGTGGTGCAGGGAAAGGGTGGTGTGGTGTCCTGCCCAATCAGCATGTGAAAGAAGCACTGGCCATCAATTTGTTGGCCAGGAAATGGTTCAGGGGGCTTTGAGAGGCAGCTTCAGACAATGAACGGGCAAAGAATGGTCCTTAGGAGACAGAAGCTAACCGTCAAGACTTCCTCTTTGATACAACAGTGAGGATAACATGTGAAACATGGAGCCTGGTGAACCCACTGTCATTCTTCTCGCTCGTAGACAGGGGAGAAGACAAATACATCAATGCAGTTGCCTGACTCGCCAAAGGCATGAGCAGAACCATGAAAGGGAAGGAGTGGCAAGGCCTGCTCTGCACACAGAGGATGAACTCCAGAGAGCTGCCATTTGGTGGGGTCTTGCTGGACTCAGAGGGTACAGATAGTGGGTAATATACCAGCTCAAAGGAAGGTCCCCTTTGGGGACCTGTTTAGCTCAGTTAGCTGGACAGCTGGTTTATGATGCATAGAGAAGGTAACAGCATGGGTTCAATTCCTGTACCGGTTGAGGTGTGATCATCCTCAGGTTAAATCACCACCAGTCAGCTCTACCCCTCAAAGAGGAAAGCAGCCTATGGTCATCTGGAACTATGGCAACTTTTAATATAACTGCAGGTGTCCAAGAACCAGTGTCGCTGAAGACTGTGCATGCCTGAACTGGTTGGTCACATCTGCGACCTTCTGCAGAATTTGGTGCTACGGGACCTTGTAGGGCATCCACTGTCAATGCCATTGAAAGTTTCAGCAACATTCAATTTTAATGCCAGTATCTCCTTCCAGGGCTCCACAGGTAACTTATGTGGGATTTTCCCCCCAGGAGGTGATGGAATCAATCTTCCCGAGGGCACATAGCTTTGTCCTTTTTGACCGGGATCAGGCAGGCCAGGACGCAAGAGCAATAGGCGTTGGGCAAATCTCTGGCTTTCCACAGTTGCAGGTTGCCGTCAACTGTACTCAGATCTTTGGGATATTAAGCATTGAACTCTGTGAATTGCAAAGGCTTCCGCTTGATGAATGTTCAGCTAGTCTGTGACCACACGAACGCACCCTGCAAGTGTGTGAACGATTATCTGTGAGTGTGCATGCCTCCTACATTCTGAGCTGCTCTCAGATCCCTGACATGTTTCAGGGTCCGCTGTCTCTGCAGGGCTGGCTCCTCGGGGGACAAGGTTTACTCACTGAGAAGGTGGCTCAGGATGCCGGTGCGGAGGTCACAGAGTGCAGCTGAGAGAAGGCACTGCGATATGATCCTCAAAGGGTGTCATGCATCGTGGTCGCTTGTTGAGCCCTGCACAAACTGGCGCTGCACCTCGGGGGAGGAACTGCCTGAGGAGGCGATGGTGGAGGACACCGAAGGGGACAAGGCTGAGGAGGTCCTCGAGGGAGAATGTGTCAGTCATGAGGCAATGGCAAAGTCCCGATAAGGCAGACGAGCTAGCGATGCGCCCATTGCTGCTAGCTTTATGGAGGCTGATGAGGAGACCAGTGATGACATCCTTCACATGCCATCTGTGAGCAATGCTATCCCATCTGACTGGTGGCAGAACACTCTCTGTGATGGGTGGAGGGTGGGGGGGGGGGGGGGGGGGGGGGGGAGGGGAGGCAGTGACTGTTACAGAGAAAATTTCACCTTTCCTGACATAACATCCTCCTTTGTGAGCTGCACTCTTGAGGTTCAATCTCACCGGAGGCTGAGGAAAATGGGATAGGGGGCCCGGTCGCAGTGGAAGATGCAGAGGGCACACATTGACAGTGACTGGAAAGAGTGACCAGTCCTAGCCCTGTACACTGTGGGAGATGTCTTCATTCCCTGTGGGAAAAGGAGAAGACAGAGTACTGTTCTATGTTCTATGTTCTATGTGATGAGTCACTGTGAAGAGATGCACCCAATGTGCTGAAAACCTTGCAGAAAGCACATGGTGAAATCCTGGGCTGAGCTTTTCTTGTGCGGGAGTACAGTTTTAGGTCAGGACGACAGGAACACAGCTCATCAGAACAAGGAACCATAGAAAAGGCGCAATTAATGAGATCATTTACAGAGGTAAATGTTATGTGCACGTGCTTATCACCCGTGCCCACGCTGTGCAACTAGAGCTTCTTCACAATTGTAACCCTTGCACAATGTCTTGGTGCATCACTGGTCTCCACGGCAGAGGTGGAGGCAGCCTGCTTTCTGCCACACCTGTTGGTTCTGATAATCTTGCCGGGCAGCTTCTGGAGGGCCAAGACCTGGGGTCCCATCCTGCTTTCCGGGTCCTGCCCTGCAGCACTGCCACCTTCCCAGCCTCTGCAATTGAAGTAGCCACAGGAAGAGGGGTTTCGGATGGGCAGGACACACACGGAGTCACCTGTGTGGATGGCCCTTGAGAGGGAGGGGTATCTGGAGTGAGCTTAAGGAACTTTGCCATCCGCTGGCATTGACACTCACGGATCCCAACAAGTATCTGCTCCATGAAGTGCATGTTCTACAGCAGTGAAGGGCAGAGATCTGACACCAAGGTCTCTACCTTAGCTGTGTTGATCCTGTTGTGTTGGGGTATCGGCACAATCACCTCAGACCCGAGACTTGGCTGTGTAACCTTTCAATTCAGGAGTATACCGGACATCCCTTCCTGATTTTCGCAAGTTTGCCTTTGGGGCCCCTGCAATTGCGACATGGCCGAGTCGAGAGGCATGTCAGCTGACTGGGACTCAGCAGATTCCTGGGGCGCGATTCTCCGCTCACCACACCGGGTGGGAGAATCGCGGGAGGGCCAGGTGACTCATTTCACGCCCCCCCCCCCCCACCCCCCCTTGGTGCCCCCCGCGATTCTCCCACCCCCAGCTTGGAAGAATCGCTGCTTGCTGTTTTTCATGGTGACCGGCGATTCTCAGGTCCGCATGGGCCGAGCGGCCTGCCGTTCGCGACCGGTTCACGACGGCGGCAACCACACCTCTTCGCTGCCGTCATGAACATGGGCGCCAAAGTCCCGTTTGAAGCTTGTGGGGGGCGGAGAGGGGAGTGAGCACCACGGCCGTGCTCGGGAGGGGACTGGCCCACGACCGGTGCCCACTGATCGTCGGGCCGGCGTCTCAAAGGGACGCACTCTTTCCCCTCCGCCGCCCAGCAAGATCAAGCCGCCTAGGGGGCAAGGAGAGGCCGAGTTCACGACGGCCTTCTCGATTTTCCACGGGAGCGGAGAATTCCACCCCGACCTCCAGCAATCCTCTAAAGTGCTGGAACTCGGTGTGGTGGTATGATTAACTTAGCTGCTTGCCATTGGTGCAGAACACCGGCTTACCATTGGCCCTGGTCGGTCATGTGCCTCTCGACCGATTGGTTGAGACCAGTCATGTGACGGCTCCCCGATTGGTCGAGAGGCTCAGTTAACCCTGCCTCCAGGGCGGGATATAAATACCCAGTACGCCCGGCGGTCGTCCATTTACTGTAGTCGACTGCAGGGCTAACATCTAGCTTATTAAAGCCTTACTTTTGTACAGCAACTCGTCTCGCGGTCAATTGATGGTATATCACTCGGGGAAGTCTCTTCCACTGCCTGCTGTAAATCTGAAGTGTGATGTGCTCACCAGATTATGAACCCAAGGCTGCGAGGTCCCTCCGAGGCGTGGATCTCTGTGCTGATGGAGGGTGTGGGTGATAGGTCTTCAGTGTCGGAGTCTGTGAATTCCTCTTCTGCACTGTTCTCGGGGGTGGAGTCAATGGCCTGGCTGGCAGACTCCGAGATATGCTTGCAACAGAAATGAGAGATAATTCTTGCAAGGCAGGGGCCTTTAGAAACAGGAACTATAACTCACAGCATTGTTGTCTGATGGATGTTACAGTGCTGGATCATCACTTGGTTTACCGCTGCCAACCTCACCCACAGCACAGGAGTGGTCAACGTCCGCCCTGGCCAGCTGGAGTGTATAAGCAGGATGCATGGCAGAACAGATGATAAGGATGTCTGGGAAATGTGGATGGTGAGGTGATGAGGACATAACCCACAGCAGTGCAAGGCAGAAGATGTGTGTTTGAGGGTGAGCAGTGCTGTCTCTTAGGCTGGTAGTGAATGAGACCCCTGTGGATGGGTGACGGGTGTGTGAATTGAGAGTGATGAGAAGAGAAACTTACCCTGGCAGAACAGGGGAGATCATTCATCCTTTTCCTACACTAAATGGCTGCCCTCTTCTGCAGGGCACTAACTACCACTGCCTTCCATGCTGCGTTGGTGACCTTTCTGGCTGGTTTTCTTCCTGTACGTGGGTCATGTCATGTCTCTACTCAATCCAGGAGTTTCTCCAAGGATGTGGGCAAAAACCTGGGTGCTTGGCAGCCATCAATTCCCGCTGACCTACGGAGTATGGCTGGTGTGCACTGAGGCTACCTTTAAACGTGGCGCCCCAATGATTGCAGCGCTGTGGTGATGGCGGAGTGGGTGAATCAAAAGTTGCCCCACCAGTAGTATGACCTGAAACCCGTGACTACAAATTCTTGGCGCTACTTTCTGCAATATACAGCAGGAAAAGCCACCATTTCCATTCTCAGCTCAACGCCGCTTTTCCCGCCAGCTGTCAGCCTTTGCCGAATTCTGGGAACGCCTCACCCAGCGTGTTGTGAAAAAGAAGGTACCATATGTCTTTCTCAACCCTTGGCTGTTTGCTCCATTTGAATAACCAGCAGGAAGCTTTTATTTAAAGGAAGTGGATTATTTATTCACACATTCACCCCAAAAGTCTAACACTATGTCACTCACTCGGCACACACAAAAACACACACTCACAAAAGAGTGCAGCCAGAGAGAATAGTGCACTTTAAAAGGTTATAAACAAAGAATGGTTTATAATTCACGTGTCTGGCTTGTTTTAGGAACAAACACATTTTATTGACTCAGCAAAGAGCCATTTTCACTCCTGAAAGGTAGCCTATGTGGATTAAATAGCCGGAGTCATATATCAGGATTATTACAGGCGTTAGGAAGTTCGAATGAAATGGAAAATAAAGAATTGATTTAAAAAAAATAAACTGATAGGTATTGAGCTTCACTGAGGCCTTGTTCGGTGAATATTTGTCTAGTAAGAGGGTGAAGCAATGGCTCATAGTGATCAACCTATGGGGTGTTGTTTTGGAGAAGGTACATCACGGGGTTTAGGGAAGTAGATGTGGAGATGGTGATGTATTTAGGCATAACGTCTGGGTAACCATTATTGCAATTAATTGTAAATGTTGTTATTTACTGTTGCCATTCTATTGGGTGCTTTAAAGTTCAATAAACATTTTGTTACTTGAATAATATACCACAAGCCTGATCTCTTTCCTCATCGGATTTCATCTCTTTTCTCATAAAGTTTCCAAATCACAATAATAAATGGTTAAGAACATACATTCCAAATAACTAATGAAGCATTGGGTGATGAATGTTCTTTTGTGCTGCGGCCTATGGATTCATATCTGTGCTTGACTGTATTAAATTAGAATGTAATTCTTCTTTTGTATGAGGTAGCTCTCTATTCACTTTTTTACCAGTCAACATTTTGCTAAAGCTCAGGGATGTGTTTCCCCAGTTTGGTCTATTTTGTTTCCTGGTTTCCCATGGATTCCTTTTCTAACTTGTTGTTTGTTGCTTCACACAAGATAGAAGTAGGAGTAAGACATTCAGACCCCACAGCCTGTTGTGCCAATCAACTCGATCATGGCTGAACTGCACCTTCGATCCATATGCCCTCCTGGGTTTCTGTCGTAGCATCTTCAGAGACTGAGTGTTGAGCTGGCTTTTACATGGGGATCCTCCCTCTTAGTTAGGCTCAGCTAAACACAAAGACCCACGGATACGTCATCTCTGTTGAAGGAGGCTTTATTTTCCAAGCTTGGTCAACGTACAAGGGCGAGTGATTTAGATAAATGGCCAAACCACCAGGTGCAATAGTTATGCAATTTCCAAATATCAGTAACCCACCCCAGTTGGACTCAATCCAATCCTTGTAGCTGTCGATATTACCTTGACCAATGAATTTTACTTGAGACAACATGGTGACTGCGCGATCAGCTCATGACTTAGCTCCATCCTGTTCCTTGGCCACCTGTTGTTTTCCAGGACTCTTATAGCCATTATCTCTTGTTCTCCCCTACTCCCATTTTCCCTTATCTCAGTCAGTTCCTGCCGGTATCAATGTTTGCTTGGGCGCAGGATGTTGATACTGGCTCCTCTTTGTACCATGGTCGTTCTGAGCACAGGATGTTGGAGCTACTGATCAGAACTGTTATTGAGCTGGCTGTATTAGTGCTGACCACATTATTTGTGTCTGATTCTGTCTGATTTAAGAATATGGTCAAGTTAGCTTAAATCCCATCATACATTGCAGCCACTACTATTAGCCAAAGTTTAAATGCCCGTTACTACTATGTTCTAAGAATACATGTTTAATGGTTAATGATGGTGACTGGGTATACTTTCTATGATTAGTTTCAATCCTTAATAAACTAACTCATGTTGACCGATTCTAACCTAGCTATCCGGTTTTAAGGGGGCTCAACTCAGGACTTCCCCCCTTCTGTTTCATGACCCTTGACCCCTAGCTCAAACAAAAAAAACCTAGCAAATTTAATGTGAAATGTTCCGATGACCAATGTCTTTTTAAAAAAATGTACATCTTTTGTTTTAGAAAACAATCTGATTATTGATCCAAATTAATTTCTGTAATGTTTGACCTGTGTGTGAACAGGAAACTACATTTTTACCAAGTTTTCAATCTTGAGTTTTCAAGAAACTTTTTGCCTTTTAAATTAAATTAGATCATGTTTCAATTCATGGTTAGTTTAAATTGGACCTGTTTTTGGGATATAGTTCTTGTTTTCCACTACCCTTCTTTCGAGTCATGTACTGTTTTTAAATTGGCAGACAGCTTGTTCGACATCCAGTACTGGAAGAGCAAAGTTTTCAATAATTAAATAGTGGAAAGACCAAAGCAAGTGCCTTCATTCCCTGAGACATATTTCTCTAGATACCACTTACAGCCATCTCCCTGACGACTGTCTGACGCTGAACCACACCCTTCACAACCTTGGTGTCATACCTGAAGCAGAGATAAGCTTCTTTTGTTCTATGTAACAGTGTACCTGACTCTGAAACCCTCATTCATACCCTTGTTACATCTAGACCTGACTATTTAAATGTACTCCTGACTGACCTCACATGTTCTACCCTCCCTCACTTTTGGACAATCCAAAATCCTGCTACCCCTGCTGTAACTCATATATCGTCTCATCCATCCATCTCACCTTTGGCGCAGCTTTCAAGACATTCAAGTGAGGCTATCATGGAACTTGACCAGCTGAAACTTTGCAGCTGAAAGCATTGTGAATTGGTAGCTGCCCAAATCTTGTCCAGCCAGGTCCAACTCCAACTGTGAACAGCTTTGCATGGTTATTTGTGCACTGTATAACTGTAACTTATCAAATTCCCAGGATGTAGGGATGACCAACTCAGCCACTCACTGAACTGTGGTAAAATGAGATAAATACAGCTTAGTTTTCTATAATTAGCAGATACAAAGCTTTGATAATGAATTGATTTGTAATCAGCATCGTTCATCAAGTTGAAATGCAATTTTTTAAATATCCTGAATGCTTTTGTAAACAAAATGAAAATTGAAGTGATCTCTGGCCACTACTTTTTTATTATAAATGTTTTTATTGGTGGCCATCACTTTTACAATATTTCCACTCCCTGTGCTCCTGCTGGTCTTGTCCATCAGACTTCCTGTATCACAGGGGGCAGCACACTACCTCACGGTGCCAGGGACCTGGGTTCAATTCTGGCCTCGGGTCACTGTCTGTGTAGAGCTTGCACTTTCTCCCCGCGTCTGCGCGGGTTTCCTTTGGGTGTTCCGGTTTCCGCCCACAATCCAAAAATGTGCAGGTTAGATGGACTGGCCATGCTAAAATGCCCCTCAGGCCAGAGTTTCAGGAATAGGACGGAGGATTGGATCTAGGTCGGGGCAGTGCGGAATCGATGGGCCAAATGGCCTCTTTCTGTACTGTAGGGATTCTATCATTCTATGAACACGCTTGACGCCATTTGGTTGTACAGCCCCTGGCCATCTTGTTCACTCACTGGTTCTTCGCAACATCCCATTCTTTGTACCTTTCTCACCCTCCTGATTCTGTTTTGCTTCAGTGCAATATTAAACGCAGGTGAATGATATGTGAGAATGAATGTAAAATCCAATGGTTCATTAAATAATTCATGTATAATTTTCTATTTGCTCCTGTACCTTATGTTGCAGAAGTATTAATTGCTTGTATTAAATCCATTTTCAAAAAAAAACCTTGGAGCTCAATAAGTAATCTTGTCCCTATCCTTTTCCTTTCCTACACCCATCTCATTTGTACTCTGTGAAAAATGCTACCTCTGGGCTCTCCATGGCTTTACTTTCATGCAATAACATTGCTCCGAGCTTTCACAGGGTAGGAATCTAAAATGGTCTTGTGATAGGGAGAAGTGAAAAATGATACATCGAGCAGTGCCAAACACTGATGAATAATTCATTTGTGCTTCCTATGAGGCTGTTAATAAGCCAATAATGACTAATTTGAAGTCAAAAATTATAGATTAGCATTTAAAATAAAAAAAAATTTAGAGTACCCAATTAATTTTTTCCAATTAAGGGGCAATTTAGCGTGGCCAATCCACCTACCCTGCACATCTTTGGGTTGTGGGGGCGAAACCCACGCAAACACGGGGAGAATGTGCAAACTCCACACGGACAGTGACCCAGAGCCGGGATCGAACCTAGGATGTCAGCACCGTGAGGCAGCAGGGCTAACCCACTGCGCCACCGTGCTGCCCGCATAGATTTACATTTGAGCAACTGAAATAGCATTATACTGGATTTATCAACTGTTCGTAAAAATCTTACAGCCACGTAATACTCTGGCGAGAGGTTTGGGCCACTCTCTTCTGGTTATTGGAGGAAGAGTCATGTAAACTAATTCGACAAATGGCAGACATTAGCACTGACGTTATTCATGAAGGCCCCACCTTCTCAACCTTGCCCTTCGCCTGATATGTGGTGGCCCTCAGGTTAAAACACCAGCAGTCAGCTCTCGAAGGGGAGAGCAGCCTATGGTCCTCTGGGACGGTGGCGACATTTACATTTCTAGTGGTTCCAGGACAAAGGGCATAGAGGGGGAGCAATAAGAGGGGATCAAGACTCTCCCCCATGGCCCAGAAACACATGCCCGCTCCTTAATAAGGAACAGAGCTTCAGGACACTTTGCTTCAGTGATGACCCTATGCACTGCCCCAGCAATAATGTGGTTGCCCTTGAAAATGTCCACCCTCCATGATTGTTGACACGAATACATAAGCGAAGCTTCATTTGAAATAGGCACCGGTCACCATGCCTTTCTTTACAGGCACACTGCCTGTTGGCATACCAAATGAGGCCTGACTATCAAAATGATCCAGTGAAATGTCCAAACCCACCTGCCTTCCAGATGGTCAGTCAGCACCTGGCCAGCAGAAATTACTGAGCATTAGCTAGGTTAGTGTAGTATGCTTGAGATGCATCAAATCGGAACAATTTAAATGAAGGTGTCCTTAGTCTCTTCCCTTCAGCCCCAAGGCATCCTCGCTCTGATTAAAATATATTTGTATTTGCAATCTTTTAACATAGTTTTTCTTCCCTCTTTTGGAATTCCACACCACACACAAACAGCCCATTACTCTTCCTCCTCTGAGTGATCATCTTCAAAACTACGGTCCAGGTACTTTGGAGAAATGGTTCAATTCAATTGACACTTCTGCTGTCTGGGACGAGGACTCATTGCCTGAACAATCTTGCATACACGGTAACACAGTAGGTAGCACTGTTGCTTCACAGCGCCAGGGTCTCGGGTTCGATTCCCTGCTGGGTCACTGTCTGTGCGGAGTCTGCATGTTCTCCCCGTGTCTGCGTGGGTTTCCTCCGGGTGCTCCAGTTTCCTCCCACAAGTCCGAACGACCTGGTGCAGGATTCTGCCGTAATCGGCGGGGCTGGCAACTCCGGCGGGAAGGAGTGGTGTGAAGCACTCCAGTGTCGGGCCGCCTCAAAGGTGCGGAATACTCCTCACCTTCAAGGGCTAGGCCCGCCCCGGAGTGGTTTGCGCCCCGCCGGCCGACGGGAAAGTGGCTTGGCTCCACGCCAACCGGCGCCGAAGGGCCTTCGCTGGCCGGCGCAAGTTGGTGCATGCACGGGAACACCAGCGTGTGCTTGCATCATCCCCGCGCATGCGCAGAGGGCTTTGTTTCCGCATCGGCAATGGCAGACTGCTACAACCGCCGATGCGGAACAATAGAGTGCGCCAATGGAACAGGCCCGCCCGCGGATCGGTGGGACCCAATCGTGGGCCTGGCCACCGTGGGGGCACGTCCCGGGGCCAGATAACGCCGCATCCCCCAAGGACCCCGGAGGCCGCCTGTGCCGCCAGGTCGCGCCGGTAAGGACCTCCTCCAATTTACGCCAGCGGCACTGGCAAAAGACGGGTCGGACTTCGGCCCATCGCGGGCCAGAGAAATCGGGCAGCCCCGGGGCCCATTGAGTTGCGCCGGACCCCGCCATTCTCCGGGGTGGGCGGCAGTCTCACGCCGGGCCCATTTATGGGGGGGCCAGAGAATTTGGAGGACTGCTGGGGTGGGATTTATGCCAACCTCCGGCGATTCTCCGACCCGGCAGGGGCTCAGAGAATCCCGCCATTGTTGTTAGGTCATTTGGACATTCTGAATTCTCCCTCAGTGCACCCAAACAGACGACGGAATATGGCGACGAGGGGCTTTTCGCGATAACTTCATTGCAGTGTTAATGTAAGCCTACTTATGACAATAAAGATTTTTATTTATTTATGTTTGGCAGTACCTCCCAATAAAATGGCTGAGCGGGTAGATGCTGGACAGAGGTCTGGATTGAGGTATTTCAGTAAGAGAGAGAGTACTTTTCAAAGCTGGGAGCAGAATTTTGATCGTTTGCCTTCCATTCTCCTCACTGCCCAGCTTGTCGTTATTCCAATAGAGGAATGTCCAAACCTTTGTCCTGATGGGCTGGATAGGTTCAGTGGAACCTTCGCATGATACACTGGTGAAATTCATGCTCCATTAATGTGCATTATCTCCAGTTGCTGCAATCAACCGATCTTGTGTTCTCATTGTCCATTACAGAGGCAATAGCACTGAGATCATCCTTTTCCTCCAAGCTCACACCTAAGAAATATACGATTGAGAGGAATTAATCGTCCCTGTGTCAAAACTTGAATTAATCAGGGCCGATGGTTTGACACCTCTGCTCTGACATGGGACCAGACGCCTGCGTTAATTGTAAAGCAGGCAATTCTCTGAAAGAAGATGCCAGTTGAATGACACCTGAACTTACTGACATTGATCACAAAGCCGACTGTGCCATCTAAATATGCCAGCAACCTTACTAGCTGCTCATTTTAACATTAAAATGCATGATTACCATCAGCAATAGATTTTTGCTCCAGTTAAAAGTGATACACATTCCACTGAGCTGAGCTTCTAATAATTGTGTTTCTGACGTGGAATACATCCCCATAGTCTGGTTGGAAGCCTACATGATGCCTGCACAAATTTAATTCAGAACTACAATTGCAGTGCACTTTTCTTTCATAAAGCTTAATGGAGAAAAAAATCCTTTTTTCCTTTTGTTAGCTGCTTATCAGGTTTAACTGTATTAATTCAGAACTTGCACCATAGCTTTTCATTGTGTAGAAGAAATGTTGGTCGTGCTAAATAAGATCGCAAGAACATAAGAAACAGGAACAGGAGTTGGCCAACAAGTCATTCAATAAGACCATGGCTGATCTGATTGTGGTATTAACTCCACTGTCCTGCCTGCTTCAATTGCAGCTTGCAAGCTGTAATATGGTGTGTGAGCAATGCAGGGAGTGTGTGGGTGCAGAGGTTTCTGATTCAGATGTAGCAACATGCCATAAGACCATGCCCCTCTATTCACCTCTGCCTTAAAAATAGTCATGATGTGGAGATGCCGGCTTTGGACCGGGGTGAGCACAGTAAGAAGTCTCTGTCTAAGAAGTCTAAAAATAGTCAAAGACTCTGCTTCCACTACTTTTTCAGGAAGAGTGTTCCAAAGACTCATGACCGTCTGAGAGAAAACAATTTGCCTCAACTCCATTTTAAATGGGCGATCCCTTATTTTTAAACAGTGACCCCTAGTTCTCGATTACTCTACAAGAGGAAACATCCTCTCCACATCCACTCTGTGAAGACCTCTCAGGACCTTATTTGTTTCAACCAAACTCCTCAGCAACTATGCAATTGCATTGGGTGCTGGTGAAAAAAACCCTGTCATAATTTTTAATTCAACTCTCTGCCTTTAATACTACAAAAAAGTGAGACTAACAGTAAGCATGTTTATTCCCTTAAATTGTAATTTTACTTTGTAAGCAGCTATGTACTTAAGAACCACATCAAAGACTGATAATATTCTTTCTTTTATTGTCACAAGTAGACTTATATTAACACTGCAATGAAGTTACTGTGAAAAGCCCCGAGTCGCCACATTCCGGCGCCTGTTCGGGTACACAGAGGGAGAATTCAGAATTCTCAGCCAGTACAGGAATTGAATCCGCGTTGCTGGCCTTGTTCTGCATTGCAAACCAGCTGCCTAGCTGTGGTGATATGATCTGCATACTCGTCTGCCATTGGGCCAGAACGTCGGCTTACCATTGGCCCTGGTCAGTCATGTGCCTCTCGGCCGATTGGCCGAGAGGCTGAGTTAACCACACCTCTATTAACGAGGTATAAATGCTCAGACGCCTGACGATTGTCCCTTTCCACTGTAGACGATCGCAGAGCTGTGTTCTAGTCAATTAAAGCCAGACTTTGGTAAATCACTCGCGTCGCGTGCAATCGATGGTACATCAATTTAATTGACTACGACTTTGAAGATGGAGTTCCGCATCAAGCCCGAATGTCTCCGCATCAGCCCGCAAACTCCGAACTCTGCAGAACTTTTCCAACTCTGGCTGACTTGCCTCGAAGGGTTCCTAGCATCTACAACCACCCCCCCCCCCCACCGGGGCACAGAAGCTGCACGGTCCTCCACTCCAGCGTGGGTATTGACACTTACGCAATAATCAAAGAGGAAACGGATTATGATGACTCTATACAAAAGCTAAAAGGACAATTCATCAAACCGATCAACAGGGTATTCGCTCGACATCGGCTGGCCACCAGAAAGCAGGTCCCCGGTGAGTCTCTAGACCAATACGCCCGGGCCCTCTATGCCCTGGGGAGAGGTTGCGCCTGTGTAGCGGTGTCCGCTACAGAGCACATGGAGCTACTCATCAGAGACGCTTACGTGGCTGAGATGCTGTCTCCCGTGATCCGCCAGCGGATGCTGGAAAGAGACGAACTCAGTTTAACGGAGACGCTGACTCTCTCCGGCTCCCTGGAGGTCGCAGATCTAAGCGCTCACACCTATGACCCTGGCCAGGCCGCCTCCTGGCACACTTCCCACCCGCCAACCGCCGCTCCCAGCCTCCCTCAGGCTTGTGCTGCGGGGCGCCCCGATAAATCCGCGGGGCCCCGCTGCTACTTTTGCGGGTACGCTACACACCCTCGCTCGCGCTGCCCAGCCCGCTCTGCCCTCTGTAAGAGCTGCGGGAAGAAGGGTCACTACTCCACGGTCTGCCAGGCCAAAATGCTGGCTGCAGCGCTTCTGGAAGCTGCACAGCACTCTCCCCCCCCTCCCCCAGGCCTCTGCGAACGGCCTGTGTGCCTCCCTCTCTCCCCCAGGGCCCCTCCAGCCGCTCCCGACTCGCGCCCCGCTGGCCGACAAGCGCACCTCCCCGGCCCCTCCAGGCCTCTGCCAGCCTGCCCCGCAAGTTTCTCCCCCCTCCGCCCCCGGGCCCCGGCGCCCGACCGGCTCGCCTCTCCGGGCCCTCCTGGTCCCTGCCTGCCCGCAGTGCGACTCTGCTCCCCCCGCCCCCGGGCCCCGGCGCCCGACCGGCTCGCCTCTCCGGGCCCTCCTGGTCCCTGCCTGCCCGCAGTGCGACTCTGCTCCCCCCGCCCCCGGGCCCCGGCGCCCGACCGGCTCGCCTCTCTGGGCCCCCCCGGTCCCTGCCTGCCCGCAGCGCGACTCTGCTCCCCCTGCCCCCGGCCCCCCGCACCCGGCCTGCGCGCCTTACCTCCTCCCGTAGCTGCTGCACCTAACCGGCGTCCTGGAGCCGGCCTGCGCATCCCCACAGCTGATGCACCTAACCGGCGTCCTGGAGCCGGCCTGCGCGTCCCCACAGCTGATGCACCCGGCTCGCCTCCTGGAGCCGGCCTGCGCGCCTCACCTCATCAGCTCGCAGCGCCGGCAACGCTAGCTCCGCCACCAGCGGCCACGAGGGCTTACTGGACGCCGCCATCTTGGGGTGCCGACCACACGTGCGGGTCCTGGGCGCTGCCATCTTGGGGCCACGACCCCACGTGCGGATACTGGGCGCCGCCATCTCGGGGAACAGACCTCACATGTGGATCCTGGCCACCGACTTCCAGATCTGCCACGCAAGGTCCCTCCAGCATCGACTCGGACGGCGACGACGGATTTTCTCGACCAGTCTCATCCACGCACGCTCGCCAAAACGACTACGCTGATCCACTTCAACGGCCACGAGACGGACTGCATGCTGGACTCCGGGAGCACGGAAAGCTTCGTTCACCCTGACACGGTAAGACGCTGCGCGCTCCCTGTCCATCCCGTAACACGCAAAATCGGTTTCGCCTCAGGTTCGCACTCCATCCACATCACCGGGTGCTGCATTGCGGACCTCACGGTCCAAGGGAAGGTTTTTTAAAATTATAAATTCCTTGTCCTCCCTGACCTTTGCGCACTGGCACTCCTAGGACTGGACTTCCAGTGCAACCTGCAGAGCTTGACCTTTCAATTCGGCGGCCCTATACCCCCCTCACTGTCTGCAGCCTCGCGTCCCTCAAAGTGGACCCTCCCTCCCTGTTTGCTAACCTCACCCCCAATTGCAAACCCATCGCCACACGGAGCAGACGGTACAGCGCCCAGGACCGATCCTTCATCAGGTCCGAGGTCCAGAGGTTGCTGACGGAAGGGGTCATCGAGGCCAGCAACAGCCCCTGGCGAGCCCAAGTGCTGGTGGTCCGGACGGGGGAGAAAAACCGGATGGTCATCGATTACAGCCAAACCATCAATCGGTTTACGCAACTGGACGCGTATCCTCTTCCCCGTATTTCTACCATGGTAAACGAGATCGCGACATACAAGGTCTTCTCAACGGTGGACCTTAAGTCCGCTTACCACCAGCTCCCCCTCCGCGCGAGTGACCGCAAGTACACCGCGTTCGAGGCTGACGGGCGCCTCTACCACTTCCTTAGGGTTCCATTCGGTGTCACAAATGGGGTCTCGGTCTTCCAACAGGAGATGGACCGAATGGTTGACAAGTACGGATTACAGGCTACCTTCCCGTATCTTGATAATGTCACCATCTGCGGCCACGACCAGCAGGACCATGACGCCAACCTCCAGAAATTCCTCCAAACCGCAAAACACCTTAACCTCACGTACAATAAGGATAAATGCGTGTTTAGCACCGACCGCCTAGCCATCCTCGGCTACGTAGTGCGTAACGGATGATAGGCCCCGACCCCGAACGCATGCGCCCCCTGATGGAACTCCCTCTCCCCAATACCCCCAAATCCCTCAAACGCTGCCTGGGGTTTTTCGCATACTACGCCCAATGGGTTCCCAACTACGCGGACAAGGCCCGTCCCCTCATGCAAACCACGACCTTCCCGCCGTCGACGGAGGCCTGCCAGGCCTTTAGCCGCATCAAAGCGGACATCGCAAAGGCCACGATGCGCGCCATCGACGAGGCCCTCCCCTTCCAGGTTGAGAGCGACGCATCAGAAGTAGCTCTGGCGGCCACCCTGAACCAAGCGGGCAGACCCGTGGCCTTCTTCTCCAGAACTCTCCAGGCTTCCGAACTCCGCCACCCCTCTGTGGAAAAGGAAGCCCAGGCCAAAGTCGAAGCCGTGCGACATTGGAGGCACTATTTGGCCGGCAGGAGGTTTACCCTCCTCACAGACCAACGGTCAGTAGCCTTCATGTTTGATAATGCACAAAGGGGCAAGATCAAAAATGACAAGATTTTACGGTGGCAGATCGAGTTGTCCACGTACAACTATGATATCTTGTATCGTCCTGGGAAGCTCAATGAGCCTCCTGATGCCCTGTCCCGCGGTACCTGCGCCAGCGCGCAGATAGACCGCCTCCGCTCCCTCCACGCAGACCTCTGCCATCCAGGGGTGACCCGCCTACACCACTTCATTAAGGCCCGCAACCTGCCCTATTCCATCGAGGAAGTCAGGTCAGTAACCCGTGACTGCCACATCTGCGCCGAGTGCAAACCGCACTTCTACCGCCCCGAGCGCGCACACCTGATCAAAGCATCCCGCCCTTTCGAACGTCTTAGCATTGACTTCAAGGGGCCCCTTCCCTCTAACAACCGCAACATTTACTTCCTGGCGGTTATCGACGAACACTCCCGCTTCCCCTTCGCCATTCCCTGTCCCAACATGACCACATTGACTGTCATTAAGGCCCTACTCTCCATCTTCTCCCTGTTCGGCTACCCCGCGTACATACACAGCGATCGGGGGTCCTCATTTATGAGCGACGAGCTGCGTCAATTCCTGCTCGACAGAGGTATCGCCTCTAGCAGGACGACCAGCTATAACCCTTGGGGTAACGGACAGGTCGAGCGGGAGAATGGTACCATCTGGAAGACCATACTACTGGCCCTCCGGTCCAGAGATCTCCCTATTTCCCGATGGCAAGAGGTGCTCCCCGATGCACTGCACTCTATCCGCTCACTCCTCTGTACTGCAACTAATCAGACACCTCATGAGCGTCTTCTTGTTTTCCCCAGGAAGTCGTCCTCCGGATCCCCTCTCCCGACGTGGCTGGTCACCCCCGGGCCCATCTTGCTCCGGAACCATGTGCGGGTGCACAAGTCCGACCCGTTTGTGGAGCATGTCCAGTTACTCCACGCTAACCCGCAGTACGCGTATGTGGAGTACCCCGACGGTCGGCAGGACACGGTCTCCCTCCGGGACCTGGCACCCGCCGGCGTGCGCCCCCCCCCCCCACCACAGACCCCCGCTCCCCTTTTTCACCCCAGCACCCCACTCAGCTTCCCCATCCCTCATCCATGGCGTCTCCGCGGCCAGCTCAGGTGACGGAGACTACTCAAAGTCTATCGCTCCCGGACTCCAGGACATCAGCAGGACCATCAGCCGATCCGACGACAACTCCTCCACTGCGGCGCTCGGCCAGGATGTCAAGGACCACCAAAAGACTGATCGAATCCTTCTAGAGTTCTACAGCCCCATGGACTTTCTTTTTGTAAATATCGTTATGTCTGGGGCAGTGGCAAGCCCCCAAATTCGAAAAGGGTACGGAGAGAAAATTATTCTCCCGACGGCTACTCATATCACCAGTTCTCCCCCCCCCCACCCCACCCTGGGTCTCGTTCACACACCCCCCCCCCCGCCTTCCTCCTCCGTAAGGGGTGAATGTGGTGATATGATCTGCATACTCGTCTGCCATTGGGCCAGAACGTCGGCTTACCATTGGCCCTGGTCGGTCATGTGCCTCTCGACCGATTGGCCGAGAGGCTGAGTTAACCACGCCTCTATTAACGAGGTATAAATGCTCAGACGCCTGACGATCGTCCCTTTCCACTGTAGACGATCGCAGAGCTGTGTTCTAGTCAATTAAAGCCAGACTTTGGTAAATCACTCACCTCGCGTGCAATTGATGGTACATCACTAGCCCACTGAGCTTATGTTATTGCAACCTCTTAAAATTGTCAATCTCCCACTGAGCAACCGCGATAACAGAGCTGAGCACTCAGCAACATTTGGAACTCAGCCAAACATTCAATATGGCCAAAGCCATTAAAGCATTAGCTTCCAGCTTCAGACCCTGAAACTGAAAATTAGATGGTATTAAATTTCCATTTGAAAGCAGATTATTCATGCAATAATGGAGTATAGCAGATGTTTTTTTTTCGCCTTTGACAGCAAGGCATTTTTCCCTAAAGTTTTAGGATTTCCAAGCATTTAAATCACAATTCAAAACATAACAGGAGAGTTTCCCAGCATAGTTTTCAACAGTTTTGAATGTACCATGACAATTTCTCCAATGGGGAAAATACATCACAACATTTGGACAATGCTAGTCAATGTAATGTCCACCTTACCTTTGCGGGACAGAGTTATATGGTCAATCGCTGCATCACATATGCAACCACATTACAATTCGGCATCTGATAGTGACATGAGAAAGTGTCAAAACATTTTACATTTACCTGTTTAAAAACCTCCTGAGTCATTATTGGGCTTCCCCAATGGTTACATACTTTTCCAAGAGTTGTGGCTTCCACATTGCATGCGGAAGGAAATTCCATTTTCCTATGTTCTTCACAGTGGTATCCCTGGCCTCAGAAAAAACGCACATGCGTTTTGTACCCAAGGTCTCGCTCACCAGTGAAAAGAAAAGACAGATATAGTGTGGGATCAGGAAAGCAGAGGAGATTTGATTTTGCTGCCACAGAAATCATCATTTTCAGGTTTCCCGACCTGATTCCAGCCTCCGTCGGAAGATGAAAATTCAGCTCTTGGCCTTAGAATCAGAAGTACAATTTTTAAGATTGTGAATACGACCAAAAGGGCCATAGTCAATACAAAGAAAGCATGCTCTACAACACACAAAAACAATTTTTTTTTAAATTGCATAATGGGCCTATAATTAACAAATGAATTTCAATATAAATGTGATTTGGCAAATTTCAAGTCTATTGAATGTAAAATGTTCATACAAAACATACATGAAAACGTATTTTCTTTGCAGTTTAGAATTCAGCGCAGCTCTCTGTGGCTAATATACAATTGGTCTTTCTATACTTGTGTGATTTATATCTCCAATACCACAAATTATATGGTTATTACAGCAAGAATGTGCAACAATTATTCTTGAAATTAGATCAGTACAGTTCTCTGTAGCTGAAAGTGTGAGTTCTGAAGGCTGTTTTGCTTGCCTGTTGCCAGTGTCAAGGTTCTCTCCTCCAAGAGTGGGAGGGGAAGTGGTCTATGTGGGTACCAATGACACAGGTAGGACTATGAAAGGTGTTCTGCTGGTGGGTATAAGCAACTATAGGTAGATGAGTGAGCTCACCATGACACTATGGTTCAATGAACTATTCAAGAGGGGGGTGCGACAGAAAAAAGGAATGCAGTGGTAGTAGGGGACAGTGTAATCAGGGGGATAGACACAGTTCTTGGCAGCCGAGAGCAAAATTGCAGAAGGTTGTGTTGCCTGTCAGTGTTCAGTATTTCTGCTCTGAAATGGAGAGGGACTTGCATTGGGAGGGCAACCAGTTGTAATCCATTTGGACACCAAAAGCATTTAAAGGACTCGGAAAGATGTTCTGCTTCAGGAATCACCAAGGAGCTAACTTCAAAATCATAACCACAAAGGTAATTATCTCTGGCCCACTATCTAAGCCAGGAGCACAGTGATATTGCATGAATAAGATCAGAGAGTTGAACGTGTGGGTCAAAGATTGGTGTGGGAGAAATTGGTTTCGATTCATTGGGCACTGACACCTGTCTTGGGGAAAACGGGAGCTGTATCATTGGGATGGATTTCACCTGAAGCACAATGGGATTAGTGTCTTAGTGAGTTGGGGAACTAGGGCTATAGAGGGCTTTAAACTGAACAGTAAGGGAGGGAGTTTACACAGGGGAGATTTGGAAAGTTAAAGAAAGGGTAAGACAATGGTGCAGGGTAACAATACAGGTAGTGGTAACCAGAGTGTGGCAGGAAGGGAAAATGTGTATAGTGCGGCAGCAAATATATTCAGAATATGGAAAAATGGCTTTAAACTAACAGAGGTGGATCCAGATGAAGGGTGATTTGTAAATCCAAAGATAAAGGTTGAGGTATTAGAAAAGTATAGGGTATTGGTAAAGAAAAGCTGAGTGGGACTGGAAGGGACAGAGAGTTTAATAGTGATAGTACATCAGAGAGTAAGGTTCATATGGGAAATGGTGGTAAAAAAAATAAAAAGAAGTCAATTTGTCTGAATGTGTGATTCATCCACAGTGTGATAGATTAACTAGTGACACAAATAGAGATAAATGGGGTGCGATTCTCTGGCCTTCCAGCCGCATGGGCCGCACGATAGTACGATGGTTAGCACTGTTGCTTCATGGCATCAGGGTCCGGGTACGATTCCCAGCTTGGATTACTTTATGCCTATTCTCCCTGTGTCTGTCTGGGTTTCCTTCGGGTGCTCCGGTTTCCTCCCACAAGTCCCGAAAGACGTGACTGTTAAGTGAATTCGACATTTTGAATTCTCCCTCACTGTACACGAACAGGCTCCAGAGTGTGGCGACTAGGGGCTTTTCACAGTAACTTCATTGCAGTGTTAATGTAAGCCCCCTTGTGACACTAATAAAGATTATTATGTTTCTCGACGGCGGGACCAGCTCGCCGACGTTTGCTGGTGACGGGATTCTCTGCTCCTGCCACTGTAAATGGGAATTTCATTTCAGCCACCCCACACTGCTAGGAAACCCAAGGGAAGAGGTGCACAGTAGATGGGACCAGTGACTCTCGCCACCAGCGAATGGCTGGAAAATGGTTTCGATCTAATGTCCATTGCAGGGACATGGTTACAAAGTGACCAGGGTTAGAAAATACATATTCCAGGCTATATAACATTTCAAAAAGACAGATAGAATGGACAAGGAGGAGGGGTGACCTGATAGTAAAGGAAGGCACAAGTACACAAGTACAGTGGGGCAGCACGGTAGCATGGTGGTTAGCATAAATGTTTCACAGCTCCAGGGTCCCAGGTTCGATTCCCGGCTGGGTCACTGTGCGCAGTCTGCACGTCCTCCCCGTGTGTGCGTGGGTTTCCTCCGGGTGCTCCGGTTTCCTCCCACAGTCCAAAGATGTGTGGGTTAGGTGGATTGGCCATGCTAAATTGCCCGTAGTGTCCTAAAAAGTAAGGTTGGGGGGGGGGGGGGGGAGGTTACGGGTATAGGGTGAATTTGTGGGTTTGAGTAGGGTGATCATTGCTCGGCACAACATTGAGGGCCGAAGGGCCTGTTCTGTGCTGTTCTATGTTCTATGTACATGAACAAGAAAAGATCTTGGCTCAGAATATCAGGAAATAAAAACAGGCTGGGTGGAGATTAGGAATAGCAAAATTCAGAAAACACTGACCGCTGTAGTTTTAAATTTGCCTCACCATGGTTATACTCTTGGGCAGAGCATTAAACAACAAAGTATTTGAGCTTGTAACAAATGGATGGTTGTGGACACTTTCATGTTCACTTGGGTTAGACAATCAAATTGGAAAAAATGGTTTCGAAATGAATTTGTTGAAAACGTTTGTGACAGTTCTGGAGTAGTAAGTCTGAGGATTGGGGATTGTTTTCAAGTTCGGCAAAGGGCCACCAACAAGCTGAGTTAAAAGGAGAAAATATAGAATATGAGAGTAAACTCGCAAAAAAGTGCATTTGGAAATATGTAAAGAAGGAATGTTGGTTCCTCAGAAGCAGAGGCAGGAGAACTTAACTTGGGAATGAGAAAATAGCAGAGAGTATTTTGTGCCTGGGCGGGATCTTCCTGGTCCGCCAATGGCACCCCTCCCCCCGCCCCACAGTTGCTTCCCCGGCAGCGGACTAGGCAAGCCATGCAAAATGCCACAGGCATCAGCAGGTCTGAGAGTTCCCAGACATTTATATTCTTTCATGGGATGTTGCCACCACAGGCAATCTTTAGTCATTTTGCAATGGATCTAGAATCACTTGTAGATTAGACCAGACGAGGTCAGGTAGGCACATTTCCTTCTATCCCTAAAGGGAAGTGAACCAGATAGGATTTAGAGTACCCAATTAATTTTTCCAATTAAAGGGGCGATTTAGCGTGGTCAATCCACCTACCCTGCACATCGTTTGGGTTGTGGGGGCGAAACCCACGCAAACACGGGGAGAATGTGCAAACTCCACTCGGACAGTGTCCCAGAGCCGGGATCGAACCTGGGACGTTGGCGTCGTGAGGCTGCAGTGCTACCCACTGCGCCACCGTGCTGCCCTCAGGTTGGATTTTATGAGACAAGTTTTATAGTTCCGGATTTATGAATTGAATTTAAATTCCACCAGCTGCCCCCCACCCCCCACCACAAACAGTATAATTCTGATCCTAATTACTCCAGCTTTGACAAAGAGTCATCCAGTCTTGGATGTTAGCTCCCTTCTCTCTCCCCAGATGCTGTCAGACCTGCTGGGATTGTCCAGCATTATCTTGTTTGGGGGGGGAGGGGGGGGGGGGGCGTTTAACCACTGTGCCACTGCCTGCTCCCTATTTTTAAATAAAATATTCTTCTGTAATAAGACCAGCTAATGAAACCATAGCTCAACTGAATGGAAATTCTGCTTTAGTTACAAATGTTAATTCTAACGAATGGGAGGTCAGTCAATATAAAATTGATTTTGTTTGAGAAAAGTATATAAAATATTAGAGTTTCTGTCTAATGTACGGTAACTGCATAGTTCTAATTACATCTTGGATCCAAAAATAAAGCCTTGCATCTCCAGTTGCACATATAATTTATAACCAAAAGCTCTGTGTTTGATTGCACAGAACTATCTTCCTATTGTTGGATACTTTTGATTTCCAGCAATGTGCAGTGTACTGTCTGTTCTCACAGTCTGTCCGTTGGTTCAAAGATCAGGGTCACAGGTTTTTGCCATGGACATTCATGTGAATGAACAGGCCGCACTTGACCCGCAGATCTTTGGGCACATGGCTCAGGACGTCCATTAATATAGTAGGATTGGGAGATGCTTCCTTTTCTTTCATTCTCTGCCCCATCATCAAGGCATTGGGACTCAAATTGTGATGCAGCTTAATGGACAAGTTGTTGCCATTTTGCATAAGTAAAAGCAAGTTCCACCCAGCCATTAGTATCAATGCTACCGTGCTTCAAGAAGAGGTTCAGGGTATGTTTGCAGTATTATCTTTGTCCCTTCCTGGAACGTTGGCCATCTGAGCATTGAAGAAAGCAAGAGATGGCAGGGAAACGTTCTTCGGCCATCCAGATGCAGTGCTCAGTCCATCGTAGTTGATTCTGCATGAGTTTTGCCTTTCAGTGGTCATGGCTTCAAGAAGGAGCCAGGAAAATATCAGTCAGATGAAAGTATATTTTCTGCTGGTTATATATTTGAAAAACAGTGGGAAAATGTAAGCTAATTAAGACAGTGGCTGTGATAATGGTGTTTATATATTGGTGAGCTTAGCAACACTGTAAATAATAAAATAAATAAATAATAACAAAAATAAATGAATAAAAATAAATAAATAATATATGTTCACCTAATATGTTCGGTGAACATATGTTTACCCAAGACAAGTTAGCAACAATGGGGGACAGAGCATGAATAGATTTGAATATATTTTCAGGGTTCGGGTTAGGAAGAGATACAAGGGGCGGGATTCTCCGACCCCCCACCGGGTCGGAGAATCGCCCGGGGCCGGCGTCAATCCCGCCTCCGCCGTGTCCCGAATTCTCCGTCCCCCGAGATTCGGCGGGGATTGGAATCGCGCCACGCCGGCTGGCGGGCCCCCCGTGGCGATTCTCCGGCCCGCGATGGGCCGAAGTCCCGCCGCTGACAGGCCTCTCCCGCTGGCCTGGATTAAACCACCTACCTGACCGGCGGGTTTGGCGGCGCGGGCAGGTGCCAGGGTCCTGGGGGGTGGACGCGGGCGATCTTACCCCGGGGGGTGCCCCCACAGTGGCCTGGTCCACAATCGGGGCCCACCGATTGGCGGGCAGGCCTGTGCCGTGGGGACACTCCTTTTCATCCGCCTTTGCCATGGTCTTCACCATTCGGAGACGGAAGAGACCCCCTCCCCTGCGCATACGCCGGTATGACGTCAGCAGCCACTGACGCTCCGGCGCATGCGCGGACGTACGCCGGCCGGCGAAGTCCTTTCGGCCCTGGCTGGCGTGGCGCCAAAGGCCGTTCACGCCAGCCGGCGGAGCGGAAACCACTCCGGCGCGGGCCTAGCCCCTCAATGTGAGGGCTTGGCCCCTAAAGCCAAGGGGCTGGTTTAGCTCACCGAGCTAAATCGCTGGCTTTTAAAGCAGACCAAGCAGGACAGCAGCATAGTTCGATTCCCGTACCAGCCTCCCCGGACAGGCGCTGGAATGTGGTGACTAGGGGCTTTTCACAGTAACTTCATTGAAGCCTACTCGTGACAATAAGCGATTTTCATTTTCATTAAAGGTGTGGAGACTTCCACACCTTTGGGGCGGCCCGACGCCGGAGTGGTTCACGCCACTACAACACGCTGGGACCCCCCGCCCTGCTGGGTAGGGGAGAATCCCGGCCATGGTGTGAAAAGAGAGGTGAAGATCCCTGCACAAGTGGATAGCACTATGGCTTCATAGCACCAGGGTCCCAGATTCGATTCTCCGCTTGGTCACTGTCTGTGCGAAGTCTGCACGTTCTCCCCGTGTCTGCGTGGGTTTCCTGCGGGTGCTCCGGTTTCCTCCCACAGTCCAAAGACGTGCAGGTTAGGTGGATTGGCCATGATAAATTGCCCTCAGTGACCAAAAAGGTTGGAGGGGTTATTGGGTTACGGGGGTAAGGTGGCAGTGAGGGCTTAAGTGGGTCGATGCAGACTCAATGAGCTGAATGGCCTCCTTCTGCACTGTATGTTCTATGTTCTAAAGTGGGTGTACTTTGCATTTACACTCTGAAAGCTAAAATAAAGCAATGACGGTAATTAAGTCTGACTTCCAAAGAAGTTACATCAAAGGGGGAAAGTATATTTAAGGAGATGATTAAACCTATGCAGGAAGCTGTTTTAGATCTCAGCCAACAGCACGAATACCTGTTTAATCCATACCAAAACGTATCTGCGGAGAAAGCCTGTCTTGAATAGCAAGATATTTGTTTTACCTAAGAAGCCACCCCAAAGAGACAGAAGGCATTGTGAGGTAACTGTTGCAGGATTTCTTTTTAGAGTTTAAAATCTGTAAGGTATTGTGGTGTGATTTGGGGTGAATTATCTATGAAGGTAGTTAAGATTGTTTAGAACTGTTTAAAATTAATGATACTATGTATAGCCTTTGTCTTAGTTCAGTGTACTTTTAGTATACTTTATTGTTGCTTATTTTCTTAATTTTTTAAATCACAAAACGTCTGGAACATCACTCTCTTCATTTCAAACTTTTCCTCACATTAAAGCGAACTGTAAAAATACAGTTAAGGGCAGTTGTTTCAAGTTTCCCGTCTGAGATTGGATGCAGCCTAACATTCAACATCAGCTCGGTCCCTAACAAAGGGCACAAGTGGTTGTTCGACGGTTCTACCATTGAGTTAGGTGGATGCGGTGGACCCGTTGCTTGCGGAATTTCTGTAGTGCTCTTAGTTATATTTGACTGTGCACCCCGGAGTGGTTAACATGACTGGTTGGCGGCACGGTAGCACAGTGGGTAGCACTGTTGCTTCACAGCACCAGGGTCCAGGTTCAATTCCGGGCTTGGGTCACTGTCTGGGCAGACTCTGCACTTTCTCCCTGTCTCTGCGTGGGTTTCGTCCCACAAGTCCCAAAAGACTGCTATGAGGTAATTTGGAAATTCTGAATTCTCCCTCTGTGTACCCGAACAGGAGCCAGAATGTGGCAACTAGGGGCTTTTCACAGTAACTTCATTGCAGTGTTAATGTAAGCCTACTTGTGTCAATAAAGATTATATTATTATTTTTGTTTTGAAAATCAAACCTAATTTGTACCCATGTGACATCATACCAGCTGGGTTGGCCAATAGGTTGAGGGCAGAGGTAGCAGTATTAAGCCCTTCCTGGACATGAACCTGATCGCGTATTGGAGAGGGGTAGGGAAGATCACATTTGGAAATCTTGCCGTCGCAATCCCATTTTTTTGCCTCTTGCAAGATTTGCCAGAAGGTATTATGGGATTTGCACCATGGCTCGCGCAACTGCTAAATTGTGGGCACGGACTTTTGTCAACTTGGACGTCCGTATTGTCAAGCAGGCAATAAAAGAGAATGCTTGTCAGGATTTACCCTGGACAAGAGTGAAATATCCCAATCGTTTCTGCAGCATAATTTATCTTCCTTCTTGAAGATCGTTGCAAATATTGCATTCCTGATCTGGGGTTTTGGCAGTGGTGTGAGAGGAGGGTGGGGGAGAACTATTTTTCCCTCCAAATCTGTAGGATGAAACCATGGAGTGTTGATGTGGCCAAAAGCCCACCAGTGTGCAGACTATTAATTGGAATGTTTGCCGTTTCTTTGGTAATGTGCAGACTGCAGAAATTCAATTGGGATGTTCATGTTCATTTAAAGATCTTGGGGCAGAATTCTCTGTTGGCTGATGGCAGAATCAGAAACACAATTGGGTGGAGAATCGTGTGTCAGCCGAAAATTGAGGCCAGCCCGGACGCGCGACGGAATGCCATGCCTCGACAATGGCATGAATTAATTCTGCGCCGCATGTGTGTTAAACGCCATTGGCATATCATTAACGGGCCCATCCCGGTACTCGCCAAGGCCACATCGTGCTCTGCCTCTGCCAGGAAGAATTGCCAACGGTGGAATTCATTTCTGGTTTTAAAAATCGGGAAACAATGTTTCCAGAGGCGCGACTGTGGGCTGCCAGTCCGACCTAGCGGGGGGGGGGGGGGGGGGGGGGGGGGGTGCCAGGGCCAAGATGAGTAGTCGGGGAGGGGGGGGTGACCAGGGGATGGGCCGTGGCATCACGGTGACTGCCGAGACGGACGTGTCCAGGCACAAACCACCATTGGCGTGGCCTACAAGGGAGACATCTTGCGCACCCCACTGACCCCCCAGCGTGGCCTATGGTTGCGCAGTGCGACACCGACGGTACGGGTGCACCTACCCAACCCACCAAACCAAGCCATCCCTCCACTCCACCCCGCCCTCAAACCCCTCTGTCCCGACTCACGACCGGGTGCCACCCGCCAGCTGTGCATCACACAACCCACCAAGAACATCGCCCATGGTGAGACACTTACAGGAGGATGCCAGACAGGGCTCCTAGAGGGTACCGCTGGCATGGGTAGCGCCAGTCACCGCTGCCCTGCGGCAGGGCTGAGTGCCAGGGCCAGGAACCCCCGTGGTGCCGTGCAGTGACCTGGCCAGGGCGCGGTGTCGAGGGCAGAATGCAAGGGGAAATGACTGGGGGTATGTGTGGGGATTAGGGAGGGGGGGAGGGGTCATGCGGGGGGGAAGGTCTGCAGTGATGGCCAGTGCCACCATGTAGCCCGTTGTATCTGGTTGGGCACGGGGGTACGCAGCTTGCTGAAATGTCTGCATTGTACCCCCTGCAGACAGTGGATTTCGGAATCCAACCATGAATGGTTTAGCTCACTGGGCTAAATCGCTGGATTTACAGCAGACCAAGCAGGCCAGCATCACGGTTCGATTCCCGTGCCAGCCTCCCCGGACAGGCGCCGGAATGTGGCGACTAGGGGCTTTTCACAGTAACTTCATTGAAGCCTACTCGTGACAATAAGCGATTTTCATTTTTCATTTTCATCCTGGCCGCCACAGCCCTGGGGGATGCATTGAGGGTCTCAAGATCTGCATCTGTGAACCGGGGTGCCCTTCTGCGAGTTGTCAGCTTGTTGGCTGGAATGAGTGTGTGTAGGGGGTGGAGTGCTTATATGTGGCTTTAGCTTTTCAGCCTCTCGAGTGGCAATCCCGACCCCAGTGAATCGGGCACTGTTTTTCATTGGAATTGCTCTACTTCCATGTGGCGTCGGTGGTAGCCCAGTAACGGATCCTGAATTGCTCGGGACCGGCGCCACTTCCGATTTCATAGAACCCCACCACCGATTGAGTCCCGGCATCAGCTCTTAGTCTCGGAAACAGAGAATCCGGCCCTTATTTTTGTCCAGTTGAATCATCCTGCTCTTAAACAAGTATCTTTCTCATTATTCAATAGGTAAAAACATTGTGCCACACAGATAGGAATAACTCAGCTTTGATGCCAGGATCATGCTGATTTTAATTACTGTCAGGGAACTTGTGAGGTTACTGCAGAAATAAAACATGATGGCTACAGTAGTGCCATGATAATAAGACTAATCTTTACAATTCTCATTCTTTGCTTTCAAATCCCTCCATCATATCCTCCACTCTATATCATATCCTTCAGCCTCCAATTTATCCTACATACTCCATCATATCCTACACCCTCTATCATATCCTTCACCCTCTATCATATCCTTCACCCTCTATCATATCCTTCATCCTCCATCATATCCTACACGGTCTGTCATACCCTACATCCTCCATCATATTCCGTACCCTCTATCATATCCTACACGCTCTATCATATCCTACACCCTCTATTATATCCTTCAGCCTCCAACATATCCTACATCCTCCATTATATCCTACAACCTCTATCATATCCTATACCCTCTATCATATCCTACATCCTCCATCATATCCTACACCCTCTATCATATCCTATACCCTCTATCATATCCTATACCCTCTATCATATCCTACAACCATCATATCCTACAACCTCCATCATATCCTTCAGCCTCTATCATATCCTACACCCTCTATCATATCCTTCACCCTCTATCATATCCTACACTCTCTATCATATCCTTCACCCTCTATCATATCCTACACCCTCTATCATATCCTACACCCTCTATCATATCCTTCAGCCTCTAACATATCCTTCACCCTCTATCATATCCTACACCCTCGATCATATCTTTCAGACTCCAACATATCCAACATCTTCCATCATATCCTACATCCTCCATCATATCCTACACGCTCTATCATATCCGACATCCTCCATCATATCCTACACCCTCTATTATATCCTACACCCTCTATCATATCCTACATCCTCCATCATATCCTACATCATATCCTACACCCTCTATCATATCCTACACCCTCTATCATATCCTACACCCTCCATCATATCCTACATCCTCCATCATATCCTACACGCTCTATCATATCCTACATCCTCCATCATATCCTACACCCTCTATCATATCCTACATCCTCCATCATATCCTACACCCTCTATCATATCCTACACGCTCTATTATATCCTACACCCTCTATCATATCCTTCATCCTCCATCATATCCTACATCCTCCATCATATCCTACACCCTCCATCATATCCTACACCCTCTATCATATCCTTCATCCTCCATCATATCCTACATCCTCCATCATATCCTACACCCTCCATCATATCCTACACCCTCCATCATAACCTTCATCCTCCATCACATCCTACACCCTCTATCATATCCTTCACCCTCTATCATATCCTTCACCCTCTATCATATCCTACACCCTCTATCATATCCTACACGCTCTATCATATCCTACACCCTCTATCATATCCTACACCCTCGATCATATCCTACATCCTCCATCATATCCTTCATCCTCTATCATATCCTACACCCTCGATCATATCCTACGCCCTCTATCATATCCTACACCCTCTATCATATCCTTCACCCTCTATCATATCCTACATCCTCCAGCATACCCTACACCCTCTATCATATCCTACAACCATCATATCCTACAACCTCCATCACATCCTACACCCTCATCATATCCTACACCCTCGATCATATCCTATACCCTCTATCATATCCTACAACCTCCATCATATCCTGCAACCTCCATCATATCCTACACCCTCTATCGTATCCTTCAGCCTCCAACATATGTCATAGAATTTACAGTGCAGAAGGAGGCCAGTCGGCCCATCGAGTCTGCACCGGCTCTTGGAAAGAGCACCCTACCCAAGATCAACACCTCCACCCTATCCCCATAACCCAGTAACCCCACCTAACACTAAGGGCAATTTTGGACACTAAGGGCAATTTATCATGGCCAATCCACCTAACCTGCACATCTTTGGACTGTGGGAGGAAACCAGAGCACCCGGAGGAAACCCACGCACACACGGGGAGGATGTGCAGACTCTGCACAGACAGTGACCCAAGCCGGAATCGAACCTGGGACCCTGGAGCTGTGAAGCATTTGTGCTATCCACAATGCTACCGTGCTGCCCTACATATCCTACATCCTCCATCATATCCTATACCCTCTATCATATCCTACATCCTCCATCATATCCTACACCCTCTATCATATCCTTCAGCCGCCAATATATCCTACATCCTCCATCATATCCTACATCCTCCATCATATTAGATCACATCCTCCATCATACCCTGTACTCTCCAAGATCTCTGCACTCGACCAATTCTGGCCTCTTGCATATCCCTAATTTTAATTGACCTACCATTGGCGGCTGTCTAGGACTTAATTTCTGAAGTTCTCTTCCCTTAACTTCCCCACCCTTTAACACACTCCTTAAAGTTGATCTGTCCGACCACGTTTTTTTGATCACATGCCATAATGTCTCCTTATACTGCTCAAATGTTGTCTCCCGTGAAGGGTGGTGCAATGTTTTACTGCATCAAATGCAGTATCTAAATGTAATTTATTGTTGTTGCAATCCAATGTTTGTGAGTTCAACTGCAGCGATCAGAGTCCAATAGCGGTCCAAGCATCAATCCCGGTGGTACACCATTTCCCACATTTTGCCAGTCTGCGTAGTTCCCTTTGACCATTTGTCCCTCTCTTCTGTTTTGTGGCCAGTTTGGCATCCATTCTGTTACCAGTGCCCTGGCCCCACATGCTCTGAGCTTAATCATTGACCTGCTAGCTGATGTCTTATCAAAGACCTTTTCAAAATCAAAATATATTACATCTAGAACAGTACCTTTCTCTACTGTCTCTGTTACTTCTCCAAAGAGTTCAATAAGGTTGTTCAAGTGCGATCTTTCGTTTTGAATCCAAACCGACAATTCATTATATTTTCAGCTTCAGTGATTTTGCTGCTATACCGTTGAGTACCAATCCCATGATATTTCTTGCCACTGACATTAAGCTAACTAGCAGATAGATAGTTGAACTTATCTAACTTCCTTATTAAAGTTAGATATATCATTGGCTGTCCTCCAGTTCTCTGGCACTATTCCCTTCTCTAATGAATTGTTATATATAATGTAATAGTTTCTCCGCTATCTCTTCCCTAACTTATTTTAATATGCAAGGACACTCTTGATAAAAGCCACTTTAAGCTCCCTGATGGCTCAGTTGATATGTCCCTGACTTAATGTGGAACTAAGCCACTGGTTCGATCCACAGTCTATGTTGGATTAACTGGCCTCATGAAAATGTATGAAGCTCAGGCTGAATTGAAAGTGCAGAATTTATCTTTGCTCTATAAGCTTTACTGATAATTTCTCATCCCTGGATCATGATAATTAACTGAAGCAAATATAGAAATGGTTACTAGGTGGAATTAATTACAGTTTAATGGTGTGCATCACATGAAAGAGTTTAAAAGCAAGCTCAGTGGAATGAATTGAAAATCAGCCCATGTTTAGTCCAGTACAGGAATTCAGTCACTTCTCCCAATATAATCGTAATTAATTTGGACCTATAGTTCTCACACACTGCGTATATGTTTGAAAGACCTTCCTTGAGGTCCATATCCTGGTTCATTTGTTCGTATTTAACACCGAATGCATTGAGAGGGTTGACTCAGGGTATTTATAGCTCCTTTCACGGTTGTTACTGAGATTAGCTACTGAAGCATACATGAGGACCAAACCTTGGATTTTCATGGCCTGCACACTCAGATGTCTAGTTGACACCTATGAAGCCCAACTTTTACAACGTCCTCTTCCCTCCCAGCTCTGTGCTATGTTAAATCCATCACAGCTAGAATTCATTGACCTGTATAATATTTCATCCATGAACCTACAAAGTGATGTTCCTTCACTGTCCCTGGGTCAAATTCCCAGAACTCTCTCTGTGGCAATAGCATTGTGTCTGCTCCCACAAGACAGGCACTGCAGCGGTTGAAGAAGGCAGCACACCATCACTTTCTCAAGGGTATTTTAGGATGGGCAATTCATTTTGGCCCAGCCAGCAACACCTACATCCTGTGACTGAATATGAGAAAAATAACTGACCACCACTGCTTCCACCTTCTCGTGCACTCATATCAAAATTAGCAATCCTGTGTGACCGGTCGCCCCCCAACCTTTACATCTTTCTCAAGCCACAGCATGATGTGGAGATGCAGGCATTGGACTGGGGTGAACACAGTAAGAAGTCTTACAACACCAGGTTAAAGCCCAACAGGTTTGTTTCAAACACGAGCTTTCGGAGCACAGCTCCTTCCTCAGGTGAGGAACAAACCTGTTGGACTTTAACCTGGTGTTGTAAGACTTCTTACCAAGCCACAGCAAGCATTATTATTTACCCTTCAAATTCTGGTTTATTGTGCATTTCCCTTTACTGTTGTTGGCAGGGTCTTCAGTCCCCACGTCCCTTCACTTTGGAATTCTGTTCTTAAACTCCTGCTGTCCCTTTCCCCATTCTCACCATCCAAAGTTTTCTCCAATTCTGTCTCTGAGTTCACCTAATAGCTCTCTCCTCAGTCTTCATGGCATTCTCGAGAAAGTGCCTTGCGCGATTTTGTTATGGGAAAATCATGACAGAAATATTAATCGTTTTGCTCTGCTCTGAGTAACAGGAACTTCAAAGTCGCAGATTGGAATCTTTTCAAAGATATTACACACAAGCTATCACCTCCCTGCTTCCCATTGCAACAAATAATTCAGAATGACAGTAAGATTTGTATTGCTAGTTGAACAAAGTGTTATTGGACTGCAGATCAGTGCTCGAAGAAAAAGATGTAGGGCCCTCCACATTATTGGGAGGTCCTGAAACACTTCACAGTTACAGGTTTCCCTTGAATTGTGGTAATGTAGGGAAATGTAGAAGCAAATCATTGCACGATTCCAACAGCAGTAATGAGATAAGTTACAATTAAATTTTTTATTTCAGGTAGTGTACCTTGGCGATGAATGTCAGCCTGGACACGAGGACATGTTTGTCCATCTTTTGACTCGTGTTATATAATCTTTAACTCTCAGTCTCAGAGGACAGATAGAGTCTTGCTCAGCCTTTTCATTCACAACACACACACAGATATTTAAAAATAACAACTCGGGAACACAGAAAAGTCCTCCAAGATGTTTCATCAAAAGGTAATTGGACAAATGTTGGATATCAAGTCAAAAAATTAGTTTGTTAAGGGGGCAGCTTTACTGAGGGTTCCAAGAGATGGAAGCTAAAAGGGTTTAGAATGCGGCCGACACACATCCACCAAAGGTGAGGTAAAAGGAGCAAGGATGTACAAAAGGCTACGGGTTGGATTTTGAGACTATATCCAGAGCATGTGTCTAGTCTTCTGACCAAACAAATCGGCGTTGCACCCGCGCCGATGCTCCGCCCGTTGGGGGGCTAGCACCCGCGCCATGTAAAGCCTCTGCAGATACGGACAGAGAATTGCTGGGACCATGGTCACAGCATGTGCAGGGCGACGACCTGCAGCGGTCGCGCCATACAACATAGCACGGACGCGCGGACGTGGCCTGTCAGATAGTGCCACCCTGTAAGCCCCCTTGCCACCCCCAGACCACCCCCCCCCCCCCAGCGCCCATCGAAGCCCCACCTGCCAGCACAATGTCTTCTCTACTGACTGTGGTGCTGTTAGACACAGTCTGCTGCCACCATGTGAGAGCCCTAAAAATGTGAGCACACCCGCCACACGTCGTCGGAAAGTCACCCCATTGGGGGCGGAGCATCGAGGGAGGGCCTCGGGTGACTCCCCAACGGCGTGCGGCGTACTCAGCGATGATGCCGTCTTTGAAGGGACGGAGCATCAGGAAATCGGCGCTGCCCCCCCGATTTCAACGTAAAAATGGATTCTCCGGCCAATCGCCGAATGCGATTTTCCCGTCGGCGATTGGAAAATCCAGCCCCACCTTTGGAGGAATCTAGAGTCCACAGAGGGTTGAGAGCTGGAGAGGGTCACTTTGATGGTTGGGTGGGGTTGCAAGGTGGGGCAGTGAGAGGCCATAAAGGGATTTAGACACAGGACAATATTTTTAGGTTTGTAGTGTTGTGGATTGAGAGCCAACACAGATCAGCAACAATGGGATAAGGGATGAGTGGGGCTTTTGGATGACTGGAGGTTTGTGGGATGGTGGAGGATGGGAAAAGCCTTCCAATTCCGTCCTTGCCAGCTTCCCAAATGAAAAACTAATTATTGGTTGGCAATGCCATTCTTATTTTTTCGGCTGTGCAGAATGCATTCGTTTCTGAAGCAGAGATATCAATGAGAGCAACTTACCCTTGATCCATGTAATGCAGTTTTGAAGTTTAATACCTTGTTTCAATACCTCAGAAATTCTATACTCAAAACGATATGCTTTTGCTAATGAAGTGACACGACAGTGATCCAGTGTAATAAAGGAGTTACAGAGTATCAAAATTAATATAAATATATTATAGCACGTTTTGATAATGCGCCTTCAGCAGCTTCCTCGATGCCATCTACAATTTAATTAAATTCACACATGACACTTCATTTCACATTCATGAATGCAAAGAATTAGCCTCTGCTTGCTTGCCCCCCCCCCCCCCCCCCCCCCCCCCCCCCCCCCTCAGCCCCCACCACCACCCCATAATATTCTTAACGCTTTACAGTCTCCTTTTGTTTCCCTCTGGAATTTAATGTCAAACAATCAGAACCAAATATTAATTTCATTGAAGCTCTGAGAAGAATTATTAACTGTTGTTCACAAGAGTGGGGGGGGGGGGGAAATCACCAAGGGAGTAACCTACTTTTGAGTTTTATGGGATATAATTAACATACTATTCAGAAGACTCCACAGTTTACGAGCTTATCTGTGCAGTTTTATTTAAAGAGAGATTATCCCCCCCTCAGTTAATCCTTTTTTATTGAGTGTTCAGAATTCTTTATTGGATTTAATGCTACAATTAAGTAAACAATTTTTTGCTGGTGCGTTAAGTGATGGTCTTGGTTCATGGCAGCATAACTTCCCTCTGTCAGTAGATTATGGGTTCACACTCCAGACATAACCTCAGCTGGCACTTCATTACTCTGCAGGTCACTGCGACACTGAGATGTAGCCACGCATGGAAGAGATATCCCTCCTCTGCCCTCACCGTTCTCTACCTCACTCCAGCCTTTGAAGCACCTGGCACACCATCCTTCTTCAATGCTGCCTCTCATTGATATCATCATGGATCTGTGATTGTGTCACTTCAGTGTTGCTTCCTTATTCACTCTCATGTTTATCGCACCAGCATTGGGAGCCATACATTCAGTTACCTCGGTCAAAAGCTCTGGAATAACTTTGCTAAACCTCTCTGCCTCTCTCCCCTTCTCCCCTGCATTCGTTACCTCTACAGATTATCCCTTAAGTGGCTTTTTGTGTCACATTTGATTGCACAGGGGCTGGTTTAGCACAGTGGGCTAAACAGCTGGCTTGCAATGCAGAACAAAGCCAGCAGCACGGGTTCAATTCCCGTACTGGCCTCCCTTAACAGGTGCCGGAATATGGCGACTAAGGGCTTTTCACAGTAACTTCATTGAAGCCTTACTTGAGACAATGAGCAATGATTATTACAATGCTCCGAAATGGACATTGAAGCGTTGCTGGACTAGGGACCAACATAGGTCAGCTAGTTTTGGATATCTTTCTCAGCAGAGTTTTGGATGGACTGATGTTTATGGAAGGTGGAAGGTGGAAGTTAAGGAGACCAGCCGGGACACCATTGGAATTGCTGGGTCTGGGCAGCACGGTGGCGCAGTGGTAGTCACGACTGTCTCATGGTACACGGCGCCGAGGTCCCTGGCTCGATCCCGGCTCTGGATCACTGTCCGTGTGGTGTTTGCACATTCTCCCTGTATTTGCGTGGGTTTCGCCCCCAGGACCAAAAGATGAGCAGGGTAGGTGTATTGGCCACGGGAAAACATTAATTGGATACGTTCAATTTTTAAAAAATATATTAAAAAGGAATAGCTGGATCGAGAGGCAATTGTCGTGGTCATAATGAATGGTGGAGGAGGCTTGAAGGGCCGGATAGCCTGCACCTTCTATTTCCTACGTGTGTTCGTATGTTTCTATGTATGTTCCTATGTAGCAAAGGGACTGGATGAGTGTTTCAGCGGCAGGTGAGCTGAATTAGGGTCGAAGATGGACAACAGAGGTGGAAGTCGGGGGTCTTGGTGAAAAGATGATATAGAGTCAGAAGCTCAGGTTAGGGTCGAGTCGGACATCGAGCATGGTAACAGGATGCTTCCATGTTAGACAGTAGCCAGGGGGTGCAATAGCGCGAATGGTTAAGGAACAAGAGATTGTGGATGGAAAATGGTGTCAGCCTTCCCAATATTTAATAGGAGGAAGCCATTGCTCATCAGTATATATGATGGACAAGTAGTGTGACAAAGCAGACTGAGGGGAAGCTTAAAGAGACGTGACATTGGGGTAGAGCTGGGTATTGACAGCGAACATATGAGCTTGTTTCAGAAATTATGGAGCTCTGATGTGGATAGTTCATTTGAAGTGTTGCCATCGATCCTGCACATTGGCATCAAAATTAGAATTTGAAACACAAAATGTATTGATGTTTTGTCCACCAAATCATCAGCTATTGAATTTTATGCTTAATATGTGTTTTAATTGCCCAGTTGATAAATCATAGAGCTCGCATTTCAAGCTGGTGGAATGTTATAAACTGCTGTTCTTATAACTAGTGTAGCAATACAGCATAGGAACAGAAGAGTTGCTCAACACAACAAATAAAACAAGGGGCTGGATTCTCCGGTGGCCGGCGCTGAAATCGCGTTCGGCGAACGACCGGTGAATCCGAGTTCCCGACCAAAATCAGGGGCACGCCGCTTTCCCGATACTCCGCCCTTTCCAAAGCGGCGTACTCTCGCGCGACGTATAGACGGCCTCAGGACATTGCCTGAGGCCTGGCCCCGATGCTCCGCCCCCGACCGGCCGAGTTCCTATCGGCTTGGGTCACGCGTGGTCTCACCTGACGGGAACTCAGCGTGGATGGCTGTGGACTCAGTCCAGCGCTGCCACAGTCGGGGGAGGGCCGATCCACGGGCGGGGGGGGGGACATTATTCGGGGCTGGGGGCACTGTGGGTTGGTGGTCCGGGCTGCGCGAGCCGGCCGAAGGGGAGGACTATTTTGTGGGCTGGGTCCGCAAGTGCCCTCCGCCATGTTACACAGCACGGCCACTGCAGGCTGCCGCCATGCACATGCGCGGCCAAGGACCTGGCAATTCTCTGGGGCATATCGCCCGATGCCGTCCTGCTAGCCCCCAGCAAAACGAGGAATCGGTGGCCGTTTTGAGCCAGTTTTTCTGGTGTAAAATGCTACCGTTGCCACACCGACGTGGGGACATCGCCACAGAATTGGAGGATCCAGCCCAAGGTCTGTTTAGTTTGTCTCCCACCATCTTGGTAGTTGCATGATAGAAAAATAATGGAGTTGATGACTAATCATAGCAATCAATTTCTCACAACTACTCCACAGCAGACCCAGCCATGATATAAGGAAAACCCCAGCCATTTTGAGAGCTTTGGGAGCCGATGTTACCTTTTTGCCTTCCAAGCATGCTACTCGTGCCATATCCCAAATCATTGATATGCTCTATTTCAGAAGAATATTTTCTGAAAGAAACCTATTTAATTTCAATGAAAAACGACCCATGCTTCAATCATCTTCCGAGGGAGGCTTTCTGGAAATAAACAATTCACTCGCTGACATTTTTCTGTCACATGGATTAGTTTTGGATTTAATCTTCTTCAAGCACAGCCCTTGTCCTCCGGATCTACTGTTCCCCGTCCATTTTGTCAGTTGAGTGTAAAGCCATTTATCTGAAAAACACTACAGTGCAAGCATTATCTCACTATTTAATTTTATTCAAGGCATCCCACATACATTTGTGATGACTGGGTATGTGGAATGTAACTGTGCACAAGAAAGAAATGAAATATGGTCTGTTTTCTTTTAGTATCAAACCAACCAAAGCTAATGCGCTGTCCAACAATTCAGGAGACTTCCTGACATGTTATATATAAAAGCTTCAAACTATTGAGACTGTCTCCATTAATAAAATTATGTTTTCTGACAATGTTGTGGTGGACTATTGCTTAAGTAAAAAATTCATTTCTTTTTACAGGTACGGCATGCTTATATGAAATAATAAAGCCATTTCAACTTATTATTTGAGTATCATTTTTAAAAACCTTTTTCCAACTAAGGGGTCATTTAGCGTGGCCAATCCACCTACCCTGCACATTTTTGTGTTGTGGGGGTGAGACCCACGCGGACACGGGGAAAGTGCGCGAACCCCTCACGGACAGTGACACAGGGCTGGGATTGAACCCAGGTCTTTGGCGCTGTGAGGCAGCAGTGCTAACCACTATGCAATTGTGCTGCCCTTTGAGTATCATATATGACACAAGCACCTACTAATATATCTCTCTTTCTCCTTTCAATTATAGTGTAAGTATAATTATTAGTGATAAGCCCATGGGCATTTGACCCAAGGCTCCGAGAAGGCAATGCCAAGTTAGACAGGGAAATTCAGAGTGATGAGTCATTATTATAGCTCACATAATTTGTCTCATGGTAAAATGCCAGTTGAATTGTACCCCAGGAGTGCCCATCCTTCCATTGTCACTTTTCAATTGTACATCAGTACCAGTGTCCTACTTAACATCATACAGTTCCCAAGTTGCTTGTGGTCCTGGCTGCCCTCCCTCTTTCCACATTCTGTAAACTTACACTGATTCAAAACACTATTGCCCATACCCTATCATGGAGTCTGTTCACCCCTGTACTTACTGACCTTCGGTGGCCCCCAGCCTAAAACACCTCAAATGTAAAATTCCCGACCTTGAGCCCCGCCCACATCTCGCCCCTCTCTCTTTCTGTGATTCCCTCCAACCTTTCCATCCTCAGAGACGTCTGCGTCCCTCCAATTCTGGTCTCTTACCCATCCCCAATTTTCTTCAGTTCACCATTGGCGGCCATGCCTTCAGCTGCTTATTGCCAAAGCTCCGAAATTCCATCCCTAAACATCCCCGTCTCGGAGAATCAATATTGTCTGAAACCACTCCCGTGAAGTGCCTCACAATGTTTTTTTTTGTTGATCAAGTGTATGGTGGTTTTAGAATGTTTGTGGACTTCTCCTCACTTATATGTTTGGGCCTGATGTTCACTGGGCATAACACCTTCTCATTAATCCTCATCACTTCACTTTACAGCCTTCTAAATGTCATTAACTGGTGAACATATGCTAATTAATAACAATTGTGTGGTCCTGATTCCGGCTTCAAGTCCGCAGGCTTCACGTATGCCAGCTTTTCTCATCCTGTGCAACATGTGAGTCTCATTGGTCTCTAAGCTTCAAAAGGTGGGAG
The DNA here is from genome assembly GCF_902713615.1 of Scyliorhinus canicula. NCBI lineage: Eukaryota > Metazoa > Chordata > Chondrichthyes > Carcharhiniformes > Scyliorhinidae > Scyliorhinus > Scyliorhinus canicula. Next base: position 271,391,119 of record NC_052147.1, read on the forward strand.
AATATTCAGCATGGTTTATAGAGATCTGCCTTTACCTGCTGTTTAGAACCATGCAAGGGCTGCTTTTGAGAAAGCAGGGATGACAATTATACTGTATGTTGTCAGACACCCAATTCTATGCTATCAACTTTACCTCCTCAAAGTTCCCATTCCCATCCATCACTCCCTGACTTTGAGAGCAAATTGGCCACCTCCATTTGAGGCCAGTGGTGGTGGCACATGAGTTTTCATTCAAACCGCATTATCTACATCTGTAAGAAGCTCCACGTTATTTTAGGAAGCTCAACGTAAAGAGATTAATATAATATAATAATCTATATTGTCCCAAGTAGACTTAAATTAACACCGCAATGAAGTTACTGTGAAAAGCCCCTAGTTGCCACATTCCGGCACATGTTCGGGTACACAGAGGGAGAATTCAGAATGTCCAAGTTGCCGAACAGTGCATCTTTCAGGACTTGTGGGAGGAAACCGGAGCAAACCTATATAGACATGGGAAAACGTGCAGACTCCACACAGAGAATGTCGAACCTGGGACCTTGGAGCTGTGAAGCAACAGTGCTGACCACTGTGCTACCGTGTTGGCTTTACAATGGATAGGTGGCTTACTCTGCCACATTAACACCTCCGCAATGATGAAAATTCACCTGAAAAATAAGTACCTTTCAGTAACTCTCCAAAAGGCTACTGTCTGCTTATATAAACGGTAGAGGCATAATCAAGAAACTCGGTGAAGATTCAGTGGCTATAACTTGTGCCAGCTCTTTGAGAGAGCTGTCCAATTGGTATAAGAATATAAGAACATAAGAACATAAGAACTAGGAGCAGGAGTAAGCCATCTGGCCCCTCGAGCCTTTCAATTAGATCATGGCTGATCTTTTGTGGACTCAGCTCCACTTTCCGGCCCGAACACCATAATCCTCAATCCATTTATTCTTCAAAAAACTATCTATCTTTATCTTTAAAACATTTAATGAAGGAGCCTTAACTGCTTCACTGGGCAAGGAATTCCATAGATTCGCAACCTTTTGGGTGAAAAAGTTCTTCCTAAACTCAGTCCTAAATCTACTTCCCCTTTATTTTAAGGCTATGCCCCCTAATTCTGCTTTCACCCGCCAGTGGAAACAAACTGCCCGCATCTATCCTATCTATTCCCTTCATAATTTTATACGTTTCTATAAGGTCCCCCCGCATCCTTCTAAATTCCAATGAGTACAGTCCCAGTCTACTCAACCTCTCCTCGTAATCCAACCCCGTCAACTCTGGGATTAACCTAGTGAATCTCCTCTGCACACCCTCCTGCGCCAGTACGTTCTTTCTCAGGTAAGAAGACCAAAACTGAACACAATACTCTAGGTGTGGCCTCACTAACACCTTATACAATTGTAGCATAACCTCCCTAGCCTTAAACTCCATCCCTCTAGTAATGAAGGACTAAACTCCATTTGCTTTCTTAATTACCTGTTGCACCTATAAACCAACATTTTGCGACTCATGCACTAGCACACCTAGGTCTCTCTGCAAAGCGGCATGTTTTAATATTTTATCACTTAAATAATAATCCCTTTTGCTATTATTCTGACCAAAATGGATAACCTCACATTTGGCAACATTGTACCATCTGCCAGACCCCAGCCCATTCACTTAACCTATCCAAATCCCTCTGCAGACTTCCAGTATCCTCTGCACTTTTTGCGTCACCACTCATCTTAGCGTCGTCTTCAAACTTGGACACATTGCCCTTGGTCCCCAACTCCAAATCATCTATGTAAATTGTGAACAATTGTGAGCCCAACACTGAACCCTGAGGGACACCACTAGCTACTGATTGCCAACCAGAGAAACACCCATTAATCCCCACTCTTTGCTTTCTATTAATTAACCGTGTAATTAATTAATTAACTATTAATTAATGCCGTGTATCATTCCTCTGCCTTTGAACAAAACAAACAAAGAACAAAGAAAAGTACAGCACAGGAACAGGTCCTTCGGCCCTCCAAGCTCGTGCCGAACATGCTGCCCGACTAAACTACAATCTTCTACACTTCCTGGGTCCGTATCCCTCTATTCCCATCCTATTCATGTATTTGTCAAGATGCCCCTTAAATGTCACTATCATACCTGATTCCACCACCTCCGCTGGCAGCGAGTTCCAGGCACCCACTACCCTCTGTGTAAAAAACTTGCCTCGTACATCTGCTCTAAACCTTGCCCCTCATACCTTAAACCTATGCCCCTGAGTAATTGACTCCTCTACCCTGTGGAAAAGCCTCTGACTATCCACTCTGTCTATGCCCCTCATAATTTTGTAGACCTCTATCAGGTCACCCCTCAACCTCCGTCGTTCCAGTGAGCACAAACCAAGTTTATTCAACCGCTCCTCATAGCTAATGCCCTCCATACCAGGCAACATCCTGGTAAATCTCTTCTGCACCCTCTCTAGGGGCTGTTTAGCACTGAGCTAAATCGCTGGCTTTGAAAGCAGACCAAGCAGGCCAGCAGCAAGGTTCGATTCCCGTAACAGCCTCCCCGAACAGGTGCCGGAATGTGGCGACGAGGGGCTTTTCACAGTAACTTCATTTGTAGCCTACTCGTGACAATAAGCAATTTTCATTTCATTTCATTTCATTTGGTGCGGCCGCTCCTGGAGTACAGCGTGCAGTTCTGGTCACCACATTATAGGAAGGATGTAGAAGCTTTGGAAAGGGTTCAGAGGAGATTTACTAGGATGTTGCCTGGTATGGAGGGAACGTCTTACGAGGAAAGGCTCAGGGACTTGAGGTTGTTTTCGTTAGAGAGGAGAAGGCTGAGAGGTGACTTAATAGAGACATATAAGATAGTCAGAGGGTTAGATAGGGTGGACAGTGAGAGTCTCTTTCCTCGGATGGTGATGACCAACACGAGGGGACATAGCTTTAAATTGAGGGGTAGTAGATATAGGACAGATATCAGAGGCAGTTTCTTTACTCAGAGAGTAGTAGGGGTGTGGAACGCCCTGCCTGCAACAGTAGTAGACTCGCTAACTTTAAGGGCATTTAAGTGGTCACTGGATAGACATATGGATGAAAATGGAATAGTGTAGGTCAGATAGGCTTCAGATGGTTTCACAGGTCGGCGCAACATCGAGGGCCGAAGGGCCCGTACTGCGCTGTAATGTTCTATGTTCTATTTCTAACGCCTCCACATCCTTCTGGTAGTGTGGCGACCAGAATTGAACACTATACTCCAAGTGTGGCCTAACTAAGGTTCTATACAGCTGCAACATGACTTGCCAATTCTTAAATTCAATGCCTCAGCCAATGAAGGCAAGCATGCTGTATGCCTTCTTGACTACCTTCTCCACCTTTGTTGCCCCTGTCAGTGACCTGTGGACCTGTACACCTAGATTTCTCTGACTTTCAATACTCTTGAGGGTTCTACCATTCACTGTATATTCCCTACCTGTATTAGACCTTCCAAAATGCATTCCCTCACATTTGTCCAGATTAAACTCCATCTGCCATCTCTCCGCCCAAGTCTCCAAACGATCTAAATCCTGCTGTATCCTCTGACAGTCCTCATCGCTATCCACAATTCCACCAACCTTTGTGTCATCTGCAAACTTAATAATCAGACCAGTTACATTTTCCTCCAAATCATTTATATATACTCAGAATAGCAAAGGTCCCAGCACTGACCCTGGCGGAACACCACTAGTCACAGCCCTCGAATTAGAAAAGCACCCTTCCATTGCTACTCTCTGCCTTCTATGATCTAGCCAGTTCTGTATCCATCTTGCCAGCTCACCCCTGATCGGGTGTTACTTCACCTTTTGTACCAGTCTGCCATGAGGGACCTTGTCAAAGGCCTTACTGAAGTCCATATCGAAAACACCCACTGCCTTACTTCATCAATCATCTTTGTGACCTCTTCGAAAAACTCCATCAAGTTAGTGAGACACGACCTCCCCTTCACAAAACCATGCTGCCTCTCACTAATACGTCCATTTGCTTCCCTGTCTCGAAGAATTCTTTGCCTCATGGCGTTGCAATTTTTTTCCCTTCACATATTTATCTGATTCCTTTTAAAAATTGATTGTTTGATCTGCTTACGCCACACTTTCATACAGTGAAATCCAAATCATAACTCGCTGCTGAAAAGAAAATCTCTGCCCCTCAGGATTAGTGCCTTTGCCATTCACCTTTCATTTGTCCTTTGGTTACTCATCTGTCTGCTGTCACTGGGAAGTGTTTCCTCTTGTTTACTGTAACAAAATCCCGATGGTGTGGTCACAGGTGATGAAACGCAAGGGGGTTAATTATTGGAATTCAATTCCCAATGTGTGACCAGGCTTCAGCTGTGCTTGCTTCCTCATGTTTGAATGGGTGTTGGGTAAGGTCTGGGTTGGGGGATGACGGTAGGCGCAAAAAATGGAGAGAGGCAACCTGTGGAAGAAATGACCTTTTGTGCTTGTGATTTTACAGAGTCGGACATGGCTGATTTTGACGGCAGAAGCTCGCTGCTCTACAGATTCAACCAGAAGAGTGTGAGCACGGTAAAGGACATGATTTCCCTGAAGTTCAAGACGTTACAAAGCGATGGAGTGGTCCTGCACGGAGAGGGTCAACGGGGTGATTACATCACGCTGGAACTCAAGAAAGGCAAACTCTCACTGCAAATCAATCTCGGTAAGGATCGTGTTGCAGTACTTTAAGACAGATGGGATCTGCGGCGGGAGCAAAAAATTGTACGAGATGCCCATTTACGCCGACGGAATAATCCGTTGCGACTGTCTCCGCTTCCTGCCAATGACATGACGGGAATCCCGCCATTCAACATCGGGAAGCCCATTGCATTAAATTTACATCTTATTGTCAAGCCTCCATGTCTGATAATCCCTTGCGACAGGTCTCCCGGCATGGACCTGGCCAGCAGAACCCACCAGAGGTGTTCAGGTGAGTTCATGAGTCAGGCGGGAAAGGATCCTGGCACTGCTCCTGGAACTGCCCACTGGTGTTCGTGCAGGAGGGGTGTTCAGGGGAGTGGTGTTTGGGAAGGATTCTATTATCAACTTTTTGTATCGGAACACTCTTTAAAAAGGGTGCCCCATCTTTTAAAGCCTAAGTTGCTGGCGGAGTGGTCTGTACCTCTCTGCTGAAAAATGGGAAAATTCCACCTGAAGAGTTTCACTCTTGGAAGAACTGGAGCTTCACGGCGTATCTCATTAGCTTAAAAAATTATCCCCTCTATAACCATGAACTCAGGGCGAGATTCTCCCATATGGGGAGAAATCGTAAGGCTGGCGTCAAACCCGGGCGGGTTTGACGCCAGCCCCCCCCTTCCCGACCGGGAACCGATTCTGGTCCCCGGTCGGGGCTAGCAGCCCGACGCCGTAAGCTCCGGCATCACGGGTTTAACGAATTTCGTTAAGCCCGCTTGCCGGAGTTAGCGCCAGCTGACGCGTCATATGACGTCTGCCGTGCATGCGCGGATTGGAAGACTCCAACCTGCGCATGCGCGGATGACGTCATCGCGCATTTGCGCGAACCCCGCGCATGCGTGGGCCGGGTTGCCCCTCAGCCGCTCCGCAAATGGATACTGCGGGGCGGCGGAAGGAGAAATAGTGCGCGGGCATCGGGCCCGCTGCCCGCGATCGGTGCCCACCGATCGCGGGTCCATGGCACCTTTGGCACGGCCGTGGTACTGCCGTGCCAATCGGTGCCATGGTTATAAAATGCGAGTGTTTACGGCCGTTTTTACGAACGGCCAGACCAGGTGTGTTTGCCGTTCGTAAAAACAGCCGTAAACGGCTGGGAACTCGGCCCATCTATCAGCTGTGAATCGCTGCCGGCAGGAAAGGCAGCCATGTGAACTTAGTGCCATGGGTCACACAGGTGACTCCCAGACAAACCCCATAGGTGCCCTCTGACCACAGCCGACCCATCAGCTGTCTGGGCATGCTCCAGCACAACCAGTGGCATCTTGTTGGCTGGGATAAGTGTGTGTGGGGAGTGTAATATGTGTGTGCGGCTGCAGCTTGTCAGCCTCCCGAATGTCAATCACGGACCTGGTGAATCCCGCACCGTTTCTCATTGGAATCAATTGTGTTCCAAGAGGTGCCTGTGCTAGCCCCTCCATTGTTGCTGAATCAATCAGGTTCGCTGCCAGTCTTACTGCTGTGAAAGTCCAAGGAATTCTGCGTCGACTTCAACAAAAATGATGAATCCCGCCGACAGTCTTTATTGTTAGTGTCACAAGTCGGTTTAAATTAACGCTGCACTGAAGTTACTGTGAAAATTCCTTGGTCGCCACACTCTGGTGCCTGCTTTGGTACACAGAGGGAGAATTCAGAATGTCCAATTCACCTAACCTGCACATCTTTGGACTGTGGGAGGAAACCGGAGCACCCGGTGGAAACCCACGCAGACACAGGGAGAACGTGCAGACTCCGCAGACAGTGACTCAAACCGGGACTCGACCCAGGTCCCTGGCTCGAAAACAACAGTGCTAACCACTGTGCTACCGTATGTGGTAGGGGGCTCATTAGGTGGAAGGCAGGAGTGCCTGGCGTCCATGAGGGAGTTGCTTAGGGGTATAGACTGGTGTTGGGGTGGGAGTTACGTTGGGAGGCCTTGAGGGGAGGGTGCCACCAGTCAGTGGGCTTTTGATGCAGGTCCTTTTCCCCATTCCCACTTGAGATGTAGGCTTGGTCATTCTTCTGTCCCCACCCCCTCCCACCCCGCCCCCGCTACACACCCCCGCCGCCCCAGATTTGTCATTCACATGCCAACCTAAAAATTAAGGCAGGGCCGGAAAAGTCACTTAAATGGCAATTGGTGCACAACAGAAGGAGGCCATTCAGCCCAATTGTCTGCACCGGCTCCCAAAAGAGCTACCTAGATAGTCCCATTCCCTAGCCCTATGTCCGAAGCCCTCTAAATTCATCACTTTCAAATATATAGCTCTCTTCTGAAACCTCCTATGGAACCCGCCTCCATCACTCTCCCAGGCAGTACATTTCAAATGTGAACAAAGAAATTTCTCCTCACCGCACTCTTGTTAACAATTTTTACTTGTGACCCCTCGTCACTGACTTACCAACTAGCAGAAACAGGATGTCCTTCTTCACTCAATCAAAATTGTTCAGAATTTTGAACACCTCAATCAGGTCACTTCTTAATCGTCTCTGCTCCGATGGTGTTTACTGCACGTGCATTCTGGATCGCATTGATGCTGCTGTCGAGATTATGGAGAATTGCGATTTGGCGTGAAATTGTCGCCCGCCATGACTTCGGTGGTGCAACCGATTCTCCGCCCAAATCGTTTCCCAATTCTGGCATCAGCCGCGGAGAATCCCGCCGCCTACGTTTCAATCTCCTGCCTGATGGGAGTGATGCTCCAAATCAGCCACATGTTGTTCAAGGGCTGCTAATTTCCAGCACTTCATGTAGATGTGACTGCCCTGGATGCTTCCCACATCTTGCACACCACACACATCACACGCTTTCCCAGAATCCCTGCCATCTTTCCTGGTCAAGGTGATGCACACTGCTGAGGCCACTTAAGGGCCTTAATTCGGATGGGGGGGAGGGGGGCAACCCGAGGACCTGCCTGCTGCAGTGTAAAATCACCACCACATCAGGACAGGCTGACCTCACCTGATCTCTTCCTGAAGGATGCAATTTCATGTCTTTACCCCGCTTCAAAACCCATTGGGGTCGGAAGTGTAAAAGTCTGGGCACAGACAGGAGCAATGGACGTGAGATCAAATCTTGAGATCCGCAAACAGCTTTCGCAAAGAGGCACCTAAACACTTTCAAAGGATGCTACATAGACTATAGAATGGCTGCCTTTGACCTCAGTGTGCAAGGACACAACCTTGCGGCGCCGGTGTCACCTTGTTTTCGGGTTATTAATGCACACAGTATGCTAACTCAGTGTTGGATTTTGTTGATTTATTTCCTTTGTTTCTTTTCGTTAAAACCCTAGGTGATACAAAGCTGCGATCAGTTAACGGTCACACCTCGGTCACACTGGGGAGCCTGCTCGACGATCAACACTGGCACTCAATTACAATCGAACGCTACAACAAGCAAGTGAATTTCACCGTGGATAAGCACACACAACACTTCCGAACCAGAGGAGAGTTTGATCATCTGGATATTGATTACGAGGTACTCTTAATCAATTGTGATGAGAGATGCAATGCTTTCAATTCGCATCATTGCCACACGCACCTTTAAAATTTTTTATTTTCAATTGTTATGCCCTGGAGCTACTTGTACATCACAACTATATCTTCTTGCGACTTCTTGCCATTCAAAGGACATAGGACATTCGAGGTATGAGGGTATATGGAGCTTACGAATTGGGGGCTGTGCATCTTAACTTGCCTTAGAAGCTCAAAATGCAATAATAATAATAACAGCTTATTGTCACTTAACTTCAATGAAGTTACTGTGAAAAGCCCCGAGTCGCCACATTCCGGCGCCTGTTCGGGGAGGCCGGTACGGGCGCAGCTGGCCTTGTTCTGCATTACAAGCCAGAAGTTTAGCCCACTGTGCTAAACCAACCCCTGGCTGGTGCTAGCAGTAAATGCGAGAAAACAGTTGAAACTTCATAAGATAGTTCTGAATGAAGAGGGTTTCGGCCACTTTATTTCATCTAAAACATGGGACGGGATTCTCTCATTTGTGGACTAAGTCCCCACACCCGCTGGAAAGTGGGCGAGAATCACTCTGGACTTTTTCCTCGTGATTCTCTGTTTTTCAGGGGGCTCGCAGAGCCCCGGTGTGCATCCCACAGCTCTGGCCACCGGTGGGGCCCTGCTGTCCAGACCACACGGCGTGCGGGCATGCGCGCGGAGGCCCACTTCCGCGTGGGCGCTGCCGACATGGCGGAGCCACATAGCGGGCCCATTTGGAGTAAGGTAGGTCCCCCCCAGATCGTGATGGCCTGCTGATCGATGAGCCCCGATTGCGGGCCTGGCCATCACTGAGATCCCCCCCCAGAGTCAGATTCCACCCCCGTCCCCCATCAGGACCGCCACTGCGTCGTGGGTCCGAGCTCCCGAAAGGTGGTACCAGATGTGAACCACGCTGGTGGGAGTTCGGCCAGTCGGCCCCTGACCAGCGCCGCGTCGACCATGCCGCAACTGCGGTCTGCGGAAGCACCATCGCGCCAGATTTCCGGCATGAACAGCTATTCTCCGCCCCCGCGTCGGAATCGCGCCCGGTGAGGAGGGTCGGAGAATCCTGCCATTAGCTTTACTATAACAGAATCTAGCTCTGTCTTACATGTGTCTGTCTTTGTTCTAATGAGTCACACTGTAGTCATTCTGATTACAATCAAAAATATTCTTGTTGGGAAGGATGCTTCGACTTCCTAGAGCTGATCTGATATATGATATGTGCTTTTGACACGGTCAAAATGGATTCACCAGAACCCCTGTGAGGGGGTTATAACCAGACCGGAGACGGTGCAGTCTGCATTATCAGAGCCCCAGTGACCTCAACTGAATAAGATGCCCCCAGATAAGGGAGCTATACCCTTTAGCAAGGGTTCATTGGGACACAGATACGTCGATCCGAGTGTGTACTGGGCCCGGGAGAACCTTCGGGGAGTTGCAGTTGTATTCTAGTAATTAAATAAATATTGGAGGTGATTTGGTGTTGGCGACCAAGTGCAATTTATCCACGTTTGCAGACGACACTAAGATGAGTGGTAAAGCAAAAAGTGCTGAGGATACCAGAAGTCTGCAGAGGGATTTGGATAGGTTAAGTGAATGGGCTAGGATCTGGCAGATGGAATACAATGTTGCCAAATGTGAGGTTATCCATTTTGGTAGGAATAACAGCAAAAGGGATGAAATGAAAATTGCTTATTGTCACAAGTAGGCGTCAAATGAAGTTACTGTGAAAAGCCCCTAGTCGCCACATTCCAGCGCCTGTTCGGGGAGGCTGGCACTAAATGATATATTAAAACATGCCGCTGTGCAGAGAGACCTGGGTGTGCTAGTGCATGAGTCGCAAAAAGTTGGTTAACAGGTAGAACAGGTGTTTAAGAAGGCAAATGGAGTTTTGTCTTTCCTTGCTCGAGGGATGGAGTTTAAGACTAGGGAGGTTATGCTGCAATTGTATAAGGTGTTAGTGAGGCCACACCTGGAGTATTGTGTTCAGTTTTGGTCTCCTTACCTGAGAAAGGATGTACTGAAAGGATGTGAAACTCGGCCGAGTTCACGACGGCCTTCTCGATTTTCCACGGGAGCGGAGAATTCCGCCCCAATTGTTTTTGTTTGAACAATTTGTTTTTTTACAGACCAGCACAAACCATATATTTGATATATTGTCAATCGATTCAGACATGCCACATATAATTGCTAATTCCACCAAGTGAAACATTTAATTATGAGTTTATCTGTTATACTAAACCATTCGATACCAGTCAAACCAGATGCTTTATCTAGCTTTTCCCTGCATCTGTCCACAACTGATTAAAGTTCGGTGCCACATGCATGGGATGTCCTTTAATTGGGCTGACTGAAGTGACTAAACTGACCATTGCATTGTCAGTGCTGGTTCAATAGTTCAATGACATCTGACTAAATTGACTTAAACTTCTCTGCTTAGCAAGCAGAGACGAAAGGTGAGGAATACGATCGCATGAATCAAAATCAATAGTAGTGTAACATTAGCAGAACTCAGAACAGTCTGAAGAATCCTTTCCTTACCCTCTCTACTCTGATACCATGCCCAGGCAGTTTGTTTTAAAAAAATGAGAACTGTTTAAGAAAGATGCCTTCACTTTGGCCCTTAGCAAGAGAAGGAACCTATTTTTTCCAAAGCATTAGCAGGGGGATTATTTTTTTGTTTCACAGCAATAATGTTATGCGCTCCTGGCTTGACATAAATGTGAAAAAAAGCACATGGGGTGGCAACTGCTGGTTTGGTCGCATCCTTGGACTGGAATGCCCCCCCACCCCCCACACCCCTGCCCCCCCCCCCCCCCCCCCCCCCCCCCACCCCCACCCCGCATCACCCTGGCTGGAGGCAGCCTCCTTGTGGCAGACCCAGGATATCTCTCTTTCCCCCTCCACCCAGCCATCTGGTTGCATCTAGTAGACCACCCCGTGTGTCAAATCCAACACTTGAAGAAAAAATTATATTATAGCCTTCACCTTGAGACAGGTTTATTTCCAAGCCTGCAGAAGAAAGTCAGAGATGCCGGGATTCTCCGATTCCACTGCACTCTGCTGCCGCTGCTGGCGAGGATGGAGAATTTTACGTTCAGTCAAATCTCCCATTCGCTGCAGCGGGTCTGAAGAATCCTGCTGGTGTGAACGGACGGAGAACCTCACCCAGGGTTCATCAGTTCATAAGATATAGGAGCAGAAATAGACCATTTGGCCCACCGACTCTGCTCCTCCATTCGATCATGGCTGATCTCATCCTGTCTGAACTCTACCATCCTGCCCAACAACCTTTAACAACCTTTTGGGATTGGGCAGCACGGCAGCACAGTGGTTAGCACTGCTGCCTCACGACGCCGAGGACCCAGGTTTGATCCCGACCCCAGGTCACTGTCCATATGGAGTTTGCACATTTTTCCTTGTGTCTGCATGGGTTTCACCCCCTCTAACACAAAGATGTGCAAGCTAGATGAATTGGCCACTCTAAATTGCCCCTTAATTCAAAACAGCAAGAATTGGGTACTCTACCTCCTATCTGAAGGCTATGACCTCTTATTCTAGAATGCCCCCCAAGAGGAAGCACCCACTCCACGTCTACTTTATCCATATTTATCATCTTGTATGTTTCAATTTGATCCCCCCTCATTCTTCTAAACTCAACAGGCCAGAGGCCAAACTGTTCAATCTCTCTTCGTACAACAAACCCCCAATCTCTGAATCAATCTCGTGAGCCTCCTCTGAACTGTGCACAATACTCCAGTCGTAGTCTCACCAATGCCTTATATAGTTGCAACAATATTTCCTTACCTTTATGCTCTATTCCTTCAGCTATAAATGCCATCATTCCATTCACTTTCTTTATTATCTGCTGCATGCCTGTTTTCTGTGACTCATGCACAAGAACACCCAAATCCCTCTGCAATGGTGCTCCCCAAAGTCTCTCCTCATTTATTTTATAAGTTGCCTTTCCATTTTTCTGATAAATTGTATGACCTCACTTATCCACATTAAACTCCATCTGCCACATTTTGGCCCACTCTCCTAACCTATCTATATCCATTTGTAAGGTCTTATTTCCGAATAGCAACATCTATTTTTATGTCATCTACAAATTTGGCTATAGTATCTTCTGTCCCTGTATCCAAGTCAGCAATATAGTTTGTAAATAGCTGGGGCCCAAGGACCGAATCCTGTGACACCCCACTAGTTACATCTTGCCATCCAGAAAATGATCCATTTATCTCGACTCTCTGTCTTCTGTTCATCAGCCAGGCATATATCCAAGTTAATAAATTACCCCTAATTCCAAATGATCTAACCTTGTGAATTACCTCCCATGTACCACCTATCAAACACCTTCCAGAAGTCCAGATATATTACATCTATATGATCCCCATTATCCACTTTACTTGTTACATCTTCGAAGGACTCCAGCAAATTAGTCAAATATGATTTGCCATTCATAAAACCATGCTGACTCTGATGGATAGCGTTTTGACTTTCCAAATGTCCTGATGTTACTTCCTTGAGAGTTGATTCGAACAATTTCCTAACAACAGATATTAAACGATCTGGTCTGTAATTTCCCACATTCTTCCTCTCTCCCTTTTTGAATAAGGGCATTACATTAGCATTTTTTCAATCCACTGGAATCTTTCCCGTGTCCAGGGAATTTTGGAATATTATAACCAATGCATCCACTATCTCCGCTGCCACTTCCATTGACATCCTACATGTAGGCCATCAGGCCTGGTGAACTTGTCTGGCCTCAATCCCAATATTTTGTTGAGTACCGTTCCCTATTGATGTTGGTTTGCCAATTCCACGCAAAACCAGGATGAAACTCTTTTTATGCTCATGTCATGAAGCCCTAATACTTCCCCAAAGGGACTTTATTGCAGCTCTATTGACCATTAACACTAAGGAGAGGTTCCCCCTCCACAATGGTGGCTCGGTAGCTGTGGCCATGCACAACGGATGTGACCTCTGGGCACTAATTGGCCAATCCATGCTAAATAATGGTTGATTTACTGTTTCAGACATGGTACAGGACCAGTATTTTACCCTCGCGCTGATTCCTGACCTGAAATTTTAAAAATCCTGCCCTGGAATGGGAAAAACTGGTCAAAGTAGCTCAGATCGGTATTAGAATTTGCAGAGATCCTAATACAGGGGTGGGCAAACTACGGCCCGCGGGCCGCATGCGGCCCGCCAAAGGTCTTTATGCGGCCCACCAAGTCATTAAAAAAGAAAAAAAAAATTTTTTTTAAGTTTTTTAAAAAAATTTTTTTTTTTTTTTAAAGTTTAATGGGGGGGGGGGGGTGTTGGGTTACTTACTGGTATAGGGTGGATATGTTGACTTGAGTAGGGTGATCATTGCTTGGCACAACATCGAGGGCCGAAGGGCCTGTTCTGTGCTGTACTGTTCTATGTTCTATATGAGGCACCCAGAATCATAACCGGGTGAAGTAATTATTTTACTTAATATACAATGCGGCCCTTTAAAATTGTGAATTTCTGAATGTGGCCCTTGCACGGAAAAGTTTGCCCACCCCTGTCCTAATACCTGTTTCAGGTACCAGCCCCTGATTGGTCAGATGTTTTTCAGATGCTCCTGCTGGTTGAGCCTTGAATTTATTATATATTAATAATCTTATAATAATCGTTATTGTCACAAGTAGGCGTACATTAATACCACAATGAGTTTGCTGTGAAAAGCCCCTAGTCGCCACATTCCGGTGCATGTTTGCGTACACAGAGGGAGAATTCAGAATGTCTAATTCACCTAACAACACGCCTTTCGGGACTTGTGGGAGGAAACCGGAGCACCCGGAGGAAACCCACGCAGACAGGGGAAGAATGTACAGACTCCTCACAGACAGTGACCCAAGCTGGGAATCAAACTTGGGACCCTGGCGCTATGAAGCGACAGTGCTAACCACTGTGCTACCGTGCCGCCCGCCATTTGGTCCTTGCCACCCATTTTACATCCAGAAAATGGACACTGTGAGATCCAGCTTCTAACCCATGGCCCTTTGAGGTTGGTGCAGATAAGATACTGTATTCAGCGATCACCATCAAATGTACCGTATGTTTCACTACACTACTCCACAGAGATTCAACAGATCCAATTATTTGTTCCTAAACACAAAACACCACGCAAGTGCTAGAGCACTCAATTTTGTAAGACACTGAGTCAGAATTTTGAGATTTCATCATTCCATTATAGGTCTTGTTTCGTGCTAGATTTATGGGGCACGATTCAGCATACCTGAGTTAAATGTATCTGTAGGCTATGGGGAGAAAGCAGGATTAGGCTATTGATTTGGATGATCAGCCATGATCATGATGAATGGCGGAGTAGGCTCAAAGGACCAAAAGAACTCCCCCAGCTCCTATCTTCTATGTATCTATGTAAATCTGGTGAATGGCACGTTTCGCGTAGTGTTTCCCGGCACTTGTAACACCGATTCAATGGCACTTTGCCATTTTTAGTCCTTGGCGAGACTGCACTAAGAGGGATTTGTGCTCGTGAGCAGGAAAGGCGACTCGCAAATCGGGGTGTCATTTTGGAAGGCTGCCCCAATCTCTCTCCCCCCTGCCTTTCAGGCCCAACGCCTCTCCTGACCACAGGACATAGGAGCAGTATTAGGCCATCGGCCCACCGAGTCTGCTCTGCTATTCAATCATGGCTGATATTTTTCTCATCCTCATTCTCCTCCTTTCGTCCTAACCCCTGATCCCCTGATTAATCAAGAACCTATCTATCTCAGTCTTAAACATACTCCATAGCCTTCTGCAGCAAAGAGTTCCACAGATTCACCAGCCTCTGGTTGAAGAAATTCCTCCTCCGCTCTGTTTTAAAGGATCATCCCTTTAGTCTGAGATTGTGTCCTCTGGTTCTAGTTTTTCCCACAAGTGGAAACATCCTCACCACGTCCACTCTACCCAGGCCTCGCAGTATCCTGTAAGTTTCCATACGATTCCCCGCTCATCCTTCTAAATCCCAACGAGTACAGACCCAGAGTCCTCAAACATTCTCATTCAACAAGCTCTTCATTCCAGGGATCATTCTTGTGAACCTCCTTTGGACCCTTTTCAAGGCCGACACATCCTTCCTTAGATATGGGGCCCAAAACTGCTCTCAGTGCTCCAAATGGGGTCTGACCAGAGCCTTATACAACCTCAAAAGTACATACCTGCTCTTGTATTCTCGCCCTCGCAACATGAATGCATTTGCTTTCCTAACTGCCGACTGAACCGGCACGTTAACCTTAAGAGAATCTTGAACAAGGACTCCCAAGTCCCTTTGTGCTTGTGATTTCCTAATTATCTCCCCATTTAGAAACTACATTATGCCTCCATTCCTCCTTCCAAAGTGCATAACCTCACACTTTTCCACATTGTATTCCGTCTGCCACATCTTTTCCCACTCTCCTAGCCTGTCCAAGTCCTTCTGCAGCCTCCCTGCTTCCTCAATCCTACCTGTCCCTTTACAGATCCCCCATTCAACCCCCCCCCCCCCCCATCTTCAGGAGGTCCCCAAGAACCCTCACTCATTAACAGGTAATGCCTCCCTGATGCCTGGCAGTGCCAAACTGGCACCCTGGCACCTTGGCACGACCAGCCTGACACCCTGGCAATGCCACCCATGCACTGTGGCAGTGCCAAAGTGCCTGGGTGCTACAGAGGCCAGAACGTTCCCATTCGAGGAGGAAACTGGGTGCCAGGATTCATCCTGATGTCATGATTTTGCTTCTGTAACTGCAGTGCCTGTGGGTCGGGTTTTCATAAATTTTGAGTGTGGGACGGCGTGGATGTAGAGATGGGGAGAGAGGCAGGTGGATGACAAAATGGCCAGGTTAAAAAGCCCGCCTCTGTTCCAGGAAACATCAGCCTGTTTCTTCAGATGAAAGTAAAACTTTACACTCAACCCAATTCACCCCACGTCCCCATTTTCCTTGCCAATGCCATCCCTTCACCGATCCTTTACACCCCTGACTTACTCTCCCCTAACTGACCTCTTCCCCATCACCCAAGCCCTCCACCCATCCCACGTACCACATCCTCCCAACTCTATGCAACAATATCCACTTGCTCAGTAGAACTCTAAAGGCTGAATTCTCCGATTTAGAAGCTATGTCCGGAGGAAATGTTTAGTTTTACGATTAAAAAGTCAGCGCCGGACCCCGCACCGATGCGCCGCACGGTGGGGGGCTAGCAGTCGCACCACATAAATCCCCCAGCGTTCCCATCAGAAACGGCCAGAACTCTTTGCTGCAGAAGGCTGGGTCGGTGGCCGCAAATGTGCACGGCGACGACCTGCAGCGGTCACTCCATACAACATGGCACCGACCGCGCACAGACACGGCCTGTCCAATAGTGCCCCTCTGTAACCCCCGTCACCACCCCTGGAACAACCCCACCAGCCTCCCCCCGCCCCCTCCAAAGCCCCGTCCAAGCCAGCAGAACATTTACCCCCCCCCCATGACTGTGGTGGCGCGGCACACAGTCCGCAGCCGCCACGCGAGGTTGACAAAAACTCAGACTGCAATTGACACACGCCATCGGAAAGTCAGCCCATTGGGGGGCAGGCGGAGGATCGGGGGAAAACTTTCAGGTGACGCCCTGAGGCCAGCCCAATGACGTGCGGCGTACTCATCGATAGAAAACATAGAAAAATACAGGACAGAACAGGCCCTTCGGCCCACGATGTTGTGCCGAACCTTTGTCCGAGATTAATCATACATTATCATAGAATTTACAATGTAGAAGGAGGCCATTCGGCCCATCGAGTCTGCACCGGCTTTTGGAAAGAGCAGCCTACCCAAGGTCAACACCTCCACCCTATACCCATAACCCAGTAACCCCACCCAACACTAAGGGCAATTTTGGACACTAAGGGCAATTTATCATGGCCAATCCACCTAACCTGCACATCTTTGGACTGTGGGAGGAAACCGGAGCACCCGGAGGAAACCCACGCACACACGGGGAGGATGTGCAGACTCTGCACAGACAGTGACCCAAGCCGGAATCGAATCTGGGACCCTGGAGCTGTGAAGCAATTGTGTTATCCACAATGCTCCGTACTGCCCTTAAGAACAAATTAATCTATACTCCATCATTCTACCGCATTTCCCGTACCAGCCTCCCCGGACAGGCGCCGGAATGTGGCGACTAGGGGCTTTTCACAGTAACTTCATTGAAGCCTACTCGTGACAATAAGCGATTTTCATCTTCATTTCATTTCATTTTCATGTACCTATCCAATAGCCGCTTGAATGTCCCTAATGTTTCCGACTCAACTACTTTCATAGGCAGTACATTCCATGCCTCCACTACTGGGTAAAGAACCTACCTCTGACATCCCCCCTATATCTTCCACCATTCACCTTAAATTTATATCCCCTTGTAATGGTTTGTTCCACCCGGGAAAAAAGTCTCTGACTGTCTACTCTAGCTATTCCCCTGATCATTTTATATACCTCTATCAAGTCGCCCCTCATCCTTCTTCGTTCTAATGAGAAAAGGCCGAGCACCCTCAACCTTTCCACGTATGACCTACTTTCCATTCCAGTCAACATCCTGGTAAATCTCATTTGCACCTTTTCCAAAGCTTCCATATCCTTCCTAAAATGAGGCGACCAGAACTGCACACAGTACTCCAAATGTGGCCGTACCAAGGCTTTGTACAGCTGCATCATCACCTCACGGCTCTTAAATTCAATCCCTCTGCTAATGAATGCTAGCACACCATAGGCCTTCTTCACAGCTCTATCCACTTGAGTGGCAACTTTCAAAGATCTATGAACATAGACCCCAAGTTCTCTCTGCTCTTCCACATTGCCAAGAACCCTACCGTTAACCCTGTATTCCGCATTCATATGTGTCCTTCCAAAATGGACAACCTCACACTTTTCAGGGTTAAACTCCATCTGCCACTTCTCAGCCCAGCTCTGCATCCTATCTATGTCTCTTTGCAGCCGACAACAGCCCTCCTCACTATCCACAACTAAACCAATCTTCGTATCGTCTGCAAATTTACTGACCCACCCTTCAACTCCCTCATCCAAGTCATTCCATGTGATGGAATACTTGCCTGGATGAGTGCAGCTCGTACAACACTCAAGACATTCTACACCATCCAGGATAAAGCAGCCCCGCTTGATTGCTCCCCCTTCCACAAATATTCAAACCCTCCACCACTGACTAACAGTGGCAGCCGTGTGTACCATCTTTGATTTGATTTATTATTGTCGCATGTATTAGTATATAGTGAAAAGTATTGTTTCTTGCATGCTGTACAAACAATGCATACCGTACATAGGGAAGGAAGGAGAGACTGCAGAATATAATGTTACAGTTATAGCAAGGTGAGGAGAAAAGATCAACTTAATACGAGGTAGGTCCATTCAAAAGTCTGATGGCAGTAGGGAAGAAGCTGCTCTTGAGTCGGTTGGTACGTGATGCCATTTTGGAGGGGGCGGAGCATCTGAAAACAGGCATCGCCCCCGATTTCGGCATCAAAAAGGATTCTCCACCCAATCGCCGAACATGATTTTGGCATTGGCAAGTGGACAATCCCATCCTAAAGGCTTATCATAACATTTGGAAGTCGTTGAAAAGCTCATAAATCTGTCAAAAAATATGTATTCTGCACTCCAATGGACACTGAAATAAAATGTTATCCTCGTCTGAATCTCATAAATTTTGAAATTGGATGGTAAAGTCCCGGTGAGACTGTTCTGCCGGTGCCCCTCCCTCACATTGGAATGTAAGTATTGGCAGCTGAAAAGGGCAAAGGTCCATCTAGTTCTCATCCTGCCATTTTAGTAGGTACACAATGCAAGTATAATAATTGCTAGCTAATCACAGCAATGAATCTCATATAGAACATCGAACACACAGTGCAGAAGGAGGCCATTTGGCCCATCAAGTCTGCACTGACCCACTTAAGCCCTCACTTCCACCCTATCCCTGTAACCCAATAACCCCTCTTAATTTTTTTTTTGGTCACTAAGGGCAACTTGTCATGCCCAATCCACCTAACCTGCGCATCTTTGGACTGTGGGAGGAAAGCAGAGCACCCGGAGGAAACTCACGCAGACACGGGGAGAACATGCAGACTCCGCACAGACAGTGACCCAGTGGGGAATCGAACCTGGGACCCTGGCGCCGGGAAGCCACAGTGCAATCCACTTGTGCTACCGTGCTGACCCCGAAATCTCTACCAATTAGATTACAGCAGACCAAGGTGACTAGTGAGGAAATGCTCTGTGGTCGAGAGATTTTGGGACCTAACCCACCATAATTACCAGCCCTTCAGCACAACATTAAAGCAGTGTAACTGGTCTTTTAACCAATGCCTTTCAGTGGAATTCAGCTGCATGTAAAATTGTAGAATTCAGTGTGTTGGGGATCTATCAGTGCAAAGCTTTTCCTCTTCATTTTGTCTTGCGCTAAACTGCTGGATAACCATCCTCGGCTGAATACAGAAATGTGATTGAGACATTGGGCTACACTCCTAGAGGGGGGATCGCATACACAACATGCCAGGAAAATATCAACAGAGAGGAGATGTCAGCTAAATGCCACTCCAGTTCAATTGCTGTCACAAGAAGCTCGTATGTTAGCTGTCAACAAGGCACTGTACTAGACGATGCATTGCTGTCAACCTTTGTAATGGATTTGTGCCGAGGGCACTGAATGTTGTTTCAGTTGCCCAATCCAAAGGGGGAAAGGATCAATTCTTCACTCAGAAAAGGAGGATGAAGCAGAAAGGAAATGACCCATGTGTTCAGGTCTTGAACCAGGGTCTGAGTAACTGTGCAAGCTGGACAAACTTGATTCGGTCTTTGTTTTGTTGCTCGATGTGATTGGTTATGTGTGTTTTTAATATGGTGCATGTGCGGAGCAGCTTACGAAATAACACAGAACTGCTACTGAATGAACAAATTAGTAATGGCTTTGTATGTATGCCAAGGACGAAAGCAATGCAATTTGTAGCTGCAGTGAAGTAAATCTCAGCGTCTTGCTGTTTCAAGATCAAGTACACCAGTGAGACGAGGGCAGCACGGCGGCGCAGTGGGTTAGCCCTGCAGCCTCACGTCGCCAAGGTCCCAGGTTCGATCCCGGCTCTGGCTCACCGTCTGTGTGGAGTTTGCACATTCTCCCCGTGTTTGCGTGGGTTTCATCCCCACAGCCCAAAGATCTGCACGCTAGGTGGATTGGCCATGCTAAATTGCCCCTTAATTGGAAAAAATGAATTGGGTACTCTAAATTTTTTTTTAAAGTACACCAGTGAGACAAACAAAAAGCAGGTAAATATTTTGCGTTGAAGTTGCAGGCATAACTCTGGACAGCTGGCGCACCATTTTGGTGTCCATGACTTGTTGCCTGGTGAGTTTCTAACCTGAAATGGCAACTTGCATGAAGCAGTCATCCGAACAAGAATGAATGGAACATTGAGTACTGAGCATTCTTGCAACTGCGTGGAGTGGGCCAGGAGAGATGTAAGCCAAGAAAGGAGAGAAATTATCAAAATCGTCCTTTTGTGACAATATCTGTGAGTTTCTAAGTGTTATGGGTGACTCTCCTGTCATTAGATCAATGCATAAGTTATAAAGATATACGATTTAACGAGGAAAAAAGCTGAGTCCCATTGTGGGCGTGTTTAGTCAGGTATTTCCCAATGCCTGCAGCGCAGAGAACGACCCTGCTATTAATTGGGACTCTGTTCTTTTTTGGGCTTCGGTGAGGAAGGCCCCGCTGAGGCCACACTTAACTTAATTTCCTGCACTGAGGAGCTCCGCTCACCAGTGAAGGAAGAGGTCAAGACGCCATTTTTAAATGGCGCACGATCTCTCGACTTCCCACAACGTGACCCGCGGACACCCCCCCAATGTACCAATTAGGGGATCCTCGATCCCTCCCATCAAACCACCTCACGAAGGCAATGCAGCCCCGGGCCCGATCCCAGCATGGCGCCAGCTGGGCACCTTGGCACTGTCAGACTGGTACCCTGAGCATGCCACTGCCAGTTTTGGTTTGCCACCTGGGAACACTGGCAGCGTGGCATCCTGGTGACACCGCTAGCGTGTCTGGGTGGCATCAGCAGTGTCAGGGAACCACCCTGCACAGAGGCCGACCACCCCAGGAGTCTCCGATCATTTGGTGGACCCCCCAAGTGCTGTTCCGCCGGGTCCACATTTGTGGGGACCAGTGTTAAATGGCGCCAGCTTGGGGATTCAATTCCGAGTGTTGGGTAGATCCGGCGTATACATCTTTAAGTGAGGCTAACTACTCACTTGAATATCCAAAATATCCAAATCTGATGGGCAGGACCCAGGTCGAGATGTCTCGCGAGACTCCGTTAGAGTTCGCGAGGCGTAACGAGCCGGATAAACCTACCGACGGTGTCGGGTCCTGAGTCGGTCGCGGCCATTAGATCGCGCCCATTGACTAGAACTACAACACAAGGGAATTTGAGCTACTTGGAGGTGCAGGGGAGGTTGTGGTTGACCCCACAGAACAGAGAACGTTAAAGGCAGATTTAACAGAGTTCAAAATTTTGAAGGAATATGGTGGTGTTGACAAAGAGAAGCTGCTAATTGGACGGTTGATTGCAGATGGAATTCCTGAAATTAGGGCCCAGCTGGCTGCAGGCACCAATGGTGGAATGAGGAAAATTAGGCATCTACAAGAGACCAGAATTGGAGAAGAACAGAGATCTCAGAGGACTGAGTACGGTACAGAAATGGGGAGGAGGGAGAGCATGGAAGAATTTAATGACTCAGTCAATATTCTAATGGAGGAGGCTGTAGGCTAGTAGTATTGTTGCTGGTCTAGTAATCCAGTAATCCAGTAATCTAGTAATCCAGAGACCCAGGTTAATGCCACAATGGCAGGTGGTGAAATTTGAATTCAGTAACAAATCTGGAATTAAAAGTCTAATGATGACCATGGAACCATTGTCGTAAAAACCCATCTGGTCACTGGTGCCCTTTAGGGAAGGATATCTGTTGTCCTTACCTGGTCTTGCCTGCATGTGACACTCGATCCACAGCAATGTGCCACTCAGTTCGAGGACAATTACGAATGGGCAACAAATGCAACACCCACATCCCATGAACGAATAAAGAATTCTAATATTGGAGAATACTGTATTGTACCAGTCTGAATGCCAGGTTAGACTTCAGTTGTTTTGAAACTCGCCTGAAGTATTTCCTGCAGCAATCTCACCACCATTGCGATATGTGCACTAGGGTACCCAATTATTTTTTTTCCAATTAAGGGGCTATTTAGCATGGCCAATCCATCTAACCTGCACATCTTTGGGTTGTGGGTGTGAAACCCACGCAGACATAATAATAATAATAATTGCTTATTGCCACAAGTAGGCTTCAATGAAGTTATTGTTAAAAGCCCCCAGTCACCACATTCCGGCGCCTGTTCGGGAGGCCGGTACGGGAATTGAATCGGCGCTGCTGGCGTTGTTCTGCATTACAAGCCAGCTATTTAGCCCACTGTGCTAAACCAGCTCCATGGGGAGAATGTGCAAACTCCAAACGGAAAGTGACCCAGGGCCAGGATTCAAACCTGGGTCCTCAGTGCCGCAGTCCCAGTGCTAACCACTGCGCCACATGCCGCCCTCTTGTTATTCTTGGTTGGATTTGGATTTGCTGTGACTTCCCAGGATGAGAGAGCACTGAGCTACTTTTCTGCGCAGTCCCAGTTTGACTGATTAAGCACAAGAAGAGCAATTTAGGCACATACACTCTTGAGTTTGGTAGAATGAGAGGTGATCTAATTGAGGTATATAAGATGATAAAAGTATACAAGATTGTCACAGTGGACGCAGAGTGGATACTTCCTCTTGTGGGGCAATCTAGAATGAGAGGTCATGGGCGGGATTCTCAGTCCTGGCAGCCGGCCAATGGGGGGGTGGGGTTCTGTCACCCTGAGGCCAGGCCGGAGAATCACCGGGCTGGGCGCGATTTGCGTGACGCTGCCCCGATGCTGATCCACCGATCCTCTGGTGACCGGAGAATTGGCACTGGCGCAGTTGGCACGGCACCGGTCAGGGGCCGCTCTATGCGGCCACCCCGGCGATTCTCTGTCTGGGATGGGACGAGTGGCCGCCAAGAAAGCCCGAGTCCCGCTGGCGCCGTTCACGTGGTCTTACCCGGCGGGATCTCGGTGTCCATTCTGCGGGCGGCGGCCTGGTGAGGGGGGGGGGGGGGGGGGAGAGGGGGAGCCGACCCCAGGGGGGGGGGGCCTCCACCGTGGCCTGGCCCGCGATCGGGCCCTACCGGTTGGAGGGCGGGCCTCTCCTGGTAGGGGCCTCTTTTTCGCTGCGCCTGCCCCTGTAGCCCTACGACTTGTTGCATCGGGGTTGGCGTTGAGAAGGAAACTACCGCGCATGTGCGCATTCGTACCGGTCGCAACGTGCATGCGCAGACGCCGGTATCAGCAGCTGGAGCGGCGTGAGTCGCTCCAATGGCGTGCCGGCCCCCTGTATGGCAGAGGATCATTACACTTCACTTAATGATCCGATGACGCCGTCATTAAACTCTCCGGTTTTTACGCCGGTGTCAACACTCTGCTGTCAGAAGGGAGAATCCCGCCCGGGGTTTCCGATTGTGTGCATCCCCACGCCGTCGGGGGATCCATGGGTGTGAGTGCACTGCCGGCAATTCACTACCCCAGAGCACAGTGGCTGCTGGAACACTGAGTAAATTTTAAACTTCGTACCCCTTATCCTAAAACTATGGGGCTGGATTCTCCGTCGGCGGGACACTGAGTAAATTTAGGGAGGAGATAGATTTTTAATTATTAATGGATTGAAGGGTCACAGAGAAGGGACAGGAAAGTGGAGTTGAGGCCAAGATGAGATCAGCCATGAACGTATTAAATGGTGGAGCGGGCCTTGGGTACGAATTGCCTACTCCTGCTTCTGGTTCTTCAGTATTCATTCTGCCTTCGATATCTTCTATCCACAATAATTGAACAGAAAAATTCAGGCTGATGTAAGCTCAAGTTGGCAACATCTGGAGTAGGAGTGGCAAAGAAAAGGAGTAAGTCGGAATCTATTACTTCCCATACTAACTCCTCCTTGAATCACTAATTCAGGGTAATGTGTGCCCTTCCCTGTGCCTTGTTAGATTCCATATCAAACCGACTGTTATGTGATTTTAAAAAAATTATTTCCAAATGAGAACTTTACCTCATGCATAATTCACAGTGTTTTATTTTTCAATGATTCATGGTTTTGCTCAATGTGAAAAAATGTAGATTAGAACAAGCCAGTTGATCAGAAGCCACGCTTTTCAGCAACAGAGTGAATTTAAATCTTAGAGGCTAACAATTGGTAATAAGCCGCAGTTTACTTGAAGATTTGAAGTGCCCGACAAATGACAACACAAGCAGAATTAAATTTTTAAAAAGTCCTTTTGTGAGAGCATTACAAACTAGTTATTTTGCGAGGAGCAACAAATCGATTATTAATCAGATCAGCCCTGACGTTGTATGCTCAGGGACTCATGGTTTGAGCATCTATTTTCTGAACTCAGACATCCTAGTGACACTCCGGGCTTAACGTGCGGATTGTGTGTAGTGCTGCCACAGACCAGGGGCGAGATTCTCACCAGCCGGCCGATGGGGTCCCATTGTGGGCACCCCCACACCGCCGGGAAATCCGCTGGTGCGGGAGCGCTGCCGGCACAAACAGGGGATCCCACAGACAGAGAACACAGCCCATGAATTTTTATTTTTCATTTCACCGAGGCAATTCAAGACAATACAACAGATAACCACCACCTTCTTCCTTCAGCTGCCCTCCGCCTGCTCGTTAGGTCTCCTACAGGGCAGCGAGTTCCTGAGTAAAGTGCCTGAGTTCACAGGCAACAGGGGCAGCTCTCCGTACCAACCAAAAGGTTTGTACATTCCAGGTTCCGAAATTGAGTTTAACTTTGATTTTCCGACCGCAGGTCAGATATTCGGTTGAGTTGATTTTTTAAATACAGAACATATTGGGCGGGATTCTCCCCTAACCGGCGGGGCGGTCCGTACTGGCGCCGAGGAGTGACGTGAACCACTCCGGCGTGGCAGGTGTGGAATCCTCCGCAGCTTCAGGGGCTAGGCTGGTGCCAACGGGTTTCGCGCCGCGCCAACCGGCGCCAAAGGACCTCCGCAGGCCGGCGCTAGTTGTCGCATGTGTGGGAGCGCCAGCGTGTACTGGTATCACCCCAGCACATGCGCAGGGGGGTTCCTCTCCGTGCCAGCCATGGCGGACCGTTACAGCGGCCGGCGCGGAGGGAAATAGTGCCCCCACGGCACAGGCCCATCCGTGGATTGGCGGGCCCTGATCGCGGGCCAGGCCACCATGGCCCCCCCCCCCCCCCCACCCCACCCCCCGGGGCCAGATCCCCCTGCACCCCCCACACGAGGACTCTGCAGGCTGCCCGCAGGGCCAAGTCCCGCCAGTACGGACCTGGTTTGATTTACGCCGGCGGGACTGGCCAAAAACGGGCGGCCACTCAGCCCATCGCGGAGCGGAGAATTGCCGGGGGGGGGGGGGCCGCTGCCAACGGCCCCCGACCTGCGTGACGCGATTCCCGCCCCCGCGGAAAAACCGGCGTCGGAGAACTCGGCAGCCAGCTTCGGGGCGGGATTCACGCCGCCTCCCGCCGATTCTCTGGCCCGGCAGGGGATCGGAGAATCCCGCCCATTGTTTCAGAATCATGGAAATCTTTGTTGAAATTAGACCTTAATTGCATGAGTGAATTTTGTAAATCTATTAAAAACGGTGAACTTCAGAATGACAGAGCTTTTTGTTTTTGAATTGTGGAGGAAAAGCTTCAAGTAATTCAACTTCAAGGATGGAGTTTAAGACTAGGGAGGTTATGTTGCAATTGTATAAAGTGTTAGTGAGGCCACACCTGGAGTATTGTGTTCAGTTTTGGTCTCCTTACTTGAGAAAGCACTGGAGGGTGTACAGAGGAGATTCACTAGGTTAATCCCAGAGCTGAAGGGGTTGGATTATGAGGAGAGGTTGAGTAGACTGGGACTGTACTCGTTGGAATTTAGAAGGATGAGGGGGGATCTTATAGAAACATTTAAAATTATGAAGGGAATAGATAGGATAGATGCGGGCAGGTTGTTTCCACTGGCGGGTGAAAGCAGAACTAGGGGACATAGCCTCAAAATAAGGGGAAGTAGATTTAGGACTGAGTTTAGGAGGAACTTCTTCACCCAAAGGGTTGTGAATCTATGGAATTCCTTGCCCAGTGAAGCAGTTGAGGCTCCTTCATTAAATGTTTTTAAGGTAAAGATAGATAGTTTTTTGAAGAATAAAGGGATTAAGGGTTATGGTGTTCGGGCCGGAAAGTGGAGCTGAGTCCACAAAAGATCAGCCATGATCTCATTGAATGGCGGAGCAGGCTCGAGGGGCCAGGTGGCCTACTCCTGCTCCTAGTTCTTATGTTCTTATGAATTATACAATTAGCAAAATACATGATAAATATACCTAAAATGATTACAGTTTACAGTCAATGGCTGATAGCCTTACAATTATACTAAACTCTGCTATGCATGCTAGGAATGATTGAGTTGCTTGAGATTCCTGGTTTAACAACAATATGCAAATGTCTCCTTCTATAATTACAGTTATTTTAATAGAAAAATGAATGTTTATTCTAGAAATGAGGGCAGCACTGTGCTGCCCTCATTTATAGAATAAACACTTGGGAGTACTACAGACGACATGGTAATTCATAGCAAAATACAGGTATAAATTGTGACGTGTTGGGACATGTCAAACAGAAGGCAGCATTTCTTCTACTCCTCCCTCTGCTCCTCCATTTCCTCCAAGGAGACAGATAGGTCATCAGATTGGATTGGATTGGATTTGTTTATTGTCACGTGTACCGAGGTACAGTGAAAAGTATTTTTCTGCAAGCAGCTCAACAGATCATTCAGTACATGGGAAGAAAAGGGAATTGAACAGAATTCAAGAAAATACATGAGAATAGATGATTCATCATGCATCATTTTCCACCTTCTCGTCCAATTATTTTTTATTATTTCCGGGGTTGTGGGCATCGCTGGCCAGGCCAGCATTTATTGCCCATTCCTCATTGCCGTTGAGAAGGTGGTGAGCTGCCTTCTGGAACTGCTGCAGCCTATGTGGTGTAGGTACACCCACTGTGATGTTAGAAATGAAGTTTCAGGATTTTGACCCATTGACAGTGAAGGAACGGCAATGTATTTCCAAGTCATGATGGTGAGTGATTTGGAGGGGAAGCTCCAGGCGGTGAGGCGTTCCCATGCATCTGTTGCCCCTGTCCTTCGAGATGTTAGAGGTCACCGGCATAGAAAGTGTAATTGGAGGGGTCTTGGTGAGTTGTTGCAGTGCATCTTGTAGATGGTGCACACTGCTGCTTCCGTTCTTCAGTGATGGAGGGAGTGAATGTTTAGGGTTGTGGATAGGGTGCTAATGTGCATCTGGTAGATGGTGCACACTGCTGCCACTGTGCTATTGGGATGGAGGGATGGATTGTATTGAGCTTTTTTAATGTTGGCAGAGCTGCACTCATCCGGGCAAGTGGAGAGTATTCCATCAGTCTTCTAACTTGTGCCTTGTAAATGGTGGAAAAGGCTTTTGGGGAGGGGGGGGGGTGTCAGGGGATGGGTTACTCTCCACAGAGTATCTAACTGCTGACCTGCCCTTGGAGTCACTGTTTTAATATGACTGGTCCATTTGATTTTCTGGTCAATGATAATCCCCAAGATGTTGATAGTGGCTGATTCATTGACAGTAATGCTTTTGATGTCAAGGGACGACGGTCAGATTCCTTCTTGTTGGAAATGGCCGTTGCCTGGCACTTGTGTGGCCTGAATGTTACTTGCCACTTATCAGCAAAAGTTGGGTTGCCTGGACTTTGCTATTGACGAGCATGGGCCATAGCTGAGGAGTTGTGAAGAATACTCTGGAATTCACTGTCAAAATCTCCTGTTCTGTTTCTTTCCTCTTAAAATTTGAAGTTCTCTATGAAATCCTTCTATTTGACCTGATCTTCAGCAATTGTCTTTGTGGTTCTTCCTCCTAATTTTCACATGCTGTATATTACCCGGATTCCCGGCTTGGGTCACTGTCTGTGTGGAGTCTACATGCTTTCTCCTTGTCTGCGTGGGTTTCCTCCGGGTTCTCTAGTTTCCTCACACAAGTCCCGAAAGATGTGTTGTTAGATAATTTGGACATTCTGAATTCTTCCTCTGTGTACCCGAATAGGCGGCGGAATATGGAAATGAGGGGCTTTTCACAGTAACTTCATTGCAGTGTTACTGTAAACCTACTTGTGACAATAATTAAGATTATTATTATTGATACATAACCATTCTTCCCTATCTCTGTAACCTCTTTCAGCTACTCAATGTTCCAGGCTATCTGTCCTAATCTAATTCTCGTCTCTTAAGCGTCCCTGATTTTAATCAAACCACTTTTGATGGCCGTGTCTTCACCTTCCTAGACTTTCGACTCCGAGATTTCCTGCTTGAATGTCTCTCGAGCTCGCTTCCTTTTTCAAGCACCTCCTTAAAACCTAATTAGCGGTGGGCACTTTTAGCCTTGGAGGTCTTGTGATGCAGTGTGTTGCTTCCCTGACTCTGAGTCAGAAGCTCCAGGTTTAATTCCCGCCCCAGGACTTGATGGCCAAGGAAAGTGCATTCATAATGCGGCCAAACAAGTTGAGTATTAACTGCAAATTCTTCTAACATGCCAATGGTTGGTGGTAAGAGCAGGAGAGGCTCCTGGTCAGCCACGCTTGGTGTGGAGTGGCGTCAAACCTGTACGTCTCTGGTGACAGATGAGCAACCTGTTCCAGGGAAACTAGCTATGGAAACAGATGAATATCTGCCTTAGTGCACCACTAGGTGTGGGATGAGAATTGGAAATTAGAAGGGTTGACCTCACTATTTGTTTTACTGTAAAATCTGACCCCTTTGTTCCTGACCTTTCCTACCCGGATTGCTTCCTTTAGTCTTGTTTTTGGATTTAAGTTTACCTCCGATGGAGTCAATTATTCGCACGCAACAATATGGATTTTTATAGTACCCTTAAAATAGTTAAGTATCCCAAGAACCTTCACAGATGCGTAAGGAGCATAATCAGACAGAAATTGACACCGAGTCAAAAAAGGTAACGTTGGGACAAATGAGCAAACAGGTGGTCAAAGACGACTGTTGTAAAGGAGGAACAAGCACAAATGAATCGAGTGAGGAATTTCCAGAGCTCAGGGCAAAAATGGTTCAAGGCATAATCACAAATCACGGGTAAAGCAAAGAACTGGAGGAACACAAAGTTCTTGAAGGGGGAATCTGGATATCTAATAATGATAATAATAATCTTTATTCTTCTCACAAGTAGGCTTACATTAACACTGCAATTAAGTTACTGTGGAAATCCCCCAGTCGCCACACTTTAGGGGCTGGTTTAGCAAAGGGCTATATCGCTGGCTTTGAAAGCAGACCAAGGCAGGCCAGCAGCACGGTTCAATTCCCGTACCAGCCTCCCCGAACAGGCGCAGGAATGTGGCGACTAGGGGCTTTTCACGGTAACTTCATTTAAGGCCTACTTGTGACAATAAGGGATTTTCATTTCATTTCCAGTGCCTGTTCGGGTACACAGAGGGAGAATTCAGAATGTCCAAATTACCTAACAGCACGTCTTTCGGGACTAGTGGGAGGAAACCGGAGCACCCGGAGGAAACCCACGCAGACATAGGGAGAACGTGCATACTCCGCACTGACAGTGACCCAAGCTGGAATCAAACCTGGGCCCCTGGTGCTGTGAAGCAACAGTGCTGACCACTGTGCTACCATGCACTGGCTAGGCCAGCATTTGTTGACCATCCCTAAATACCCTTGAACTGAGTGGCTTGCTCTGCCATTTCAATTAGCATTTAAGAGTCAACCGCATTGCTGTGGATCTGGAGTCACATGAAGGGCAGACCATGTAAGGGTGGCAGATTTCCTCCTCTCCAGGTCTCTGGACAATACCACTAAGCTACCGCCTCCCCAGATGGGTTTTTGCAACAATCGCGTAGTTTCATGATCATTATGAAAGTTCCGCTCGCCATTCTCTTTTCATAGTGGCAAATGACATGTTTTTTATGTTTTCATGGTTAGATTTTCACGAACAGTACACCAACCTATCATCAGAGCTTGAGGGCCCCACTCCACATAAAGCATGGCTGACCAGGAGACCTGCTCACTCTTACAACCTGCCCGAAGCATAGTGAAAGGATTTAATAACCGATTTGGCTATATTATAAATGCAACTTCCATGGCCTTCACGTCCTGGAATCCAAAATTCATGTTCAGAGGCAACAACACTACCCACTACTCCTCAAGACCTTGACCTTGGGTAGGGTGCTCTTTCCAAGAGCCGGTGCAGACTCGATGGGCCGAATGGCCTCCTTCTGCACTGTACATTCTATGATAATCTATGATTAATAAAATGAATGCGGATTTATTAATTAATCA
This sequence comes from Scyliorhinus canicula, assembly GCF_902713615.1. Classification (NCBI taxonomy): domain Eukaryota; kingdom Metazoa; phylum Chordata; class Chondrichthyes; order Carcharhiniformes; family Scyliorhinidae; genus Scyliorhinus; species Scyliorhinus canicula. Next base: position 271,421,831 of record NC_052147.1, read on the forward strand.
AATTTCAATTTCTGCAGCTGTCGGTGGCATCTTGACTCGTATCTCTAGATCTCTGTTTCAGACCTCTGGATTGCTTGTCTTGTAACATTGCGACTCTGCTTCCATCTGTGATGGGTTAATAACTTAATCCTTCCTAGAACACTTTAGATATGAGGACTAATTGCACTGCAGAGAACTGGTTCAGGCATTTAATGCAACTTAATAAAATTATCACAGAACTGTTGTGGTGTAGAAGAACATCATTCAGCCTATTGTACGTGCACCGAATCTTCGAATGAGGATTATGGCTTTGTCGCAATCTTCTGCTTTTTCAGATCATCACCAAATGCCCTCTTGAATGCCTCGATTAAACCTGCCTCCATCATATTTCAGGCAGTGCATTCCAGACCCCAACCACTCGCTGTGTGAAAAGACTTTTCCTCACATCACACTTGCTTCTTTTGCAAATCACTTCAAGGGGAGCACGGTGGCACAAGTGGCTAGCACTGTTGCTTCACAGCGCCAGGGTCCCAGGTTCAATTCCCCGCTGGGTCACTGTCTGTGAGGAGTCTGCACGTTCTCCCTGTGTCTGCGTGAGTTTCCTCCGGGTGCTCCAGTTTTGTCTCACAGTCCAAAGACGTGAAGGTTAGGGGGATTGGCCATGCTAAATTGCCTTTCGAGTCCAAAACGGTTAGGAGGGGTAATTGGGTTACGGGGATAGAGTGGAAGTGAGGGCTTAAGTGGGTCGGTGCAAACTTGATGGGTCAAATGGCCTCCTTCTGCACTCTATGTTCTATGTTCTGTGCCCTCTCATTCGTGATCTGATCCGATCCTATCGTGATCCTACTCGGCCCAGTCTCCTCATGATTTTGAACATCTCTGACAAATCTTCTCCTGACCTTCTTCTCTCCAAGGAGAACAGTCCTACCTTCTCCAATCTATTTTCATAACTGAAGATTCCCGGAACCATTCTTGTCAACCACTTCTGCACTCTCCCCAATGCGTTCTCACCCTTCCTAAAATGTGCCACTCAGAACTGTAGCAATATTTCAGCTGATCTCTAACTAGTGTCACATACAAGTTTCCTATAACCTTGCTCTTGTACTCTGTGCCCCGATTAATAAAGCCCAGAGTACGATATACTTTATAAACTGCTCTCTCCACCTGCCCTGCCACCTTTACTGACTTATGCAAATACACAAGTAGTAATAATAATCTTTATTGTCACAAGTAGGCTTATATTAACACTGCAATGAAGTTAGTGCGAAAATCCCCTAGTCATTACAATTCGGCGCCTGTTTGGGTACACAGAGGGAGCATTCAATGTCCAATTCACCTAACAGCACGTCTTTCGGGATTTGGGGGAAACCAGAGCACCCGGAGGAAACCCATGGAGACACGAGGAGACCCAAGCCAAGGATCGAACCCGGGTCCTTGGCGCTGTGAAGTAACAGTGCTAACCACTGTGCTACCGTACCGCACCCCCTCATCCTGCCTCTCCTCCCTTTATATCTGAAACCCTTATTTTAAATTGTTCCTCCATGTACTTCCGATCAAAATGAATCACCTCTCACTTCTGTGCATTGAACCTTATCTACCGCCCATCTGTCCACTCCATCAACTTGTCGATGTTCTTCTGAGTTTCTGCTCTATTGTCCTCACAGTTTACAATGCTCCCATTCTATCTTATGATACATTTTGCAAGGATAATGAGAAAAACTATCGTCTATTGATTGGGAGCTATTGATAGGGTGTCATCAATTTAAACTTGATAAAGGGTTATTGAAATGCTGGGCTATTGGGATTAGTTGTGTCTTCATCTATAAAGAAAAAAGAGACATTGGAATAGTGTCTTTTCATAACCTCAGGATTCCACCAAGCACTTTATAGCTTGTGAAGAATTTTTCGAAGAATAGCCACTGTTGTAATGTAGAAGTCACATTACATCCTTTTGTGCTGGAAACCTCTAAGGTTCGATGGAAGCTACCCAGTGAAGTCAGGGACTTGCCATTTCCACGGAAAGTAACATTTGATGTGCCAAGATCATAGTTGGTGACTGGGTACCATAAGCTTTAAAAAAAAAGCTCATGAAATGTTGGCGTTTGCCTCAGGTGAGCTGGAATACAAATGGATGAAAGTTATACTTGGGAGTGTCCCCCACTATTCCATCACATTCTGTTCTGGGCAGCAACTGCATCGTCAGCACAATATATTTTCCTTTGGGTGAATGCAGCATGTTGCCTGGGCTTGAAGGTTTAGATTATGTGGACAATATGCATAAAATGACTGTTATTGTTAATAATAATCTTTATTAGTGTCACAAGTAGGCTCACATTAACACTGCAATGAAGTTACTGTGAAAAGCCCCTCGTCGCCACATTCCGACGCCTGTTTGAGTACACTGTGGGAGAATTCAGAATATCGAATTCGCCTAACAAGCACGTCATTCAGGATTTATGGGGGGAAATCGGAGGAAACCCACGTAGACAGGGGGTGAACGTGCAGACTCCGCACAAACAGTGACCCAAGCCGGGAATCGAACGTGGGTTCCTGGCGCTGTAAAGCAACAGTGTTAACCACTGTGCTACCGTGCCACACAGTTCCTTTGGATAAAGCAGATTGAGTGATATAATCTCAGTATTTAAAATGATAACAAAAAGTGGATTCAACAGCATGGATATGGATGAATTATTTATTCCAATGGTTGAATCCAGAGCAGGAAGCACAAAAACCATGAGCGGGATTCTCTGATGCTGAGGCTAAGTGTTGATGCTGTCGTAAACGGCGGCATGTTTTACGACAGCGTGAACAGGCCCCCAGGAGCCCTACAGGAGGCCAGCATGGCACTGGAGTGACCCACACAGCTGCTGATACCAGGCAGCGCGGATCTGCGCATGTGCGCTGCGACTGGTGCGAAGGCACGCATGCGCACTACAACCGGCGCGCATGCACGGCAGCTCCCTACTCCGCGCCGGCCCTGACGCAACATGGTGTAGGGCTACATGGGCCGGCGCGGAGCAAAAGACGTCCCCACCATAAGAGGCTGGACCACCAATCGGTAGGCATCGATCGCTGGCCAGGCCACGGTGGAGGCCCCAGCCAGGGTCAGACTCCCCCCCGCTCTCTGACCCCCCTAAGGCCATGCCCCGCAGGATGGATGCTGAGATCCTGCCGGGTAAGACCAGATATGAACAGCGCCCGCAGGACACAGGTTTTTTTGGGCGGCCACTCGGCCCATTCCGGGCGGAGAATCGCTGGGGGGGGGGGGGGGGGGGGGGGGGGGCGTGTGCGGGTAGAGCCCTGTGATTCTCAGACCCGGTGTGGGCTGAAAGAATCCCGCCCCAGCTCATTCAGGAATGAAATCAGGAAACTCTACCCTTGCAAAACAGGTGAAAGAGATCTGGAGTTCTTTCCTAAACAGAAAAAGGTCAATATATTTTTGTTTGATCAGAATGTGGGAGGGTATGGATCAAAGACAGTTAAATAGGATTGAGATACAGATCAGTCATGAACTGATTGAATGGAGGGGCTGGATGGCCGAAATCGGTCCCTTTTTTTTCAACATATACATTCAAGTGCTTTAAAGTGAGAAAGATAACTAACGATTAGAGGGTCTATTAATGCAGAATAATTATGAAAGTAGAGGAAAATGAAGTGTAAATTCAAAATGCAAGACACTGAGTTGAAGTTGATTAATTTGCTCCCATTGACATCTTTAAGAAGCCTTATTTGTCCACGCATACATTTTTGTCTTTTGTATATATACCCTAAAGAGTCAGCATACATGATGTTCATTTATTTTGACAAGTTTATTGAAATATAATGAAGTTAATGACCTTAGATCCGAGTCATTTAAATATTTCCTCTGTGTTCCGTAAAACTGAGCTGTTTGGTTGAATTGAATAGCTGAAACTGTGAGAGTGGGTGGTGTGATTCTGTCTAATTTTATTTCAGAAGCACTAACAGTGAGTCTGCAATGGTGAAGTCACGCCTGATGATGTACCAAGAGACGGGTTTCAATCTCCTATGTCCAACCAGTTCACTTTGTTGAGTTCGATACATCCCTGGCTGTTCTATTTGTGTGCACTCTTCGCACAAGGGCACATCTTGCCCTTGTGTGTAGCAGACATCAATAAGAAGGGGGCATCCCATTACTGGGACAGAGGCAGCAATATGTACTCATATTGCACTCCACACACAAGAAAGATGTCCCCAAACACTTAACAGATTTGAAATGGGGACCAAAATGAAAGAAACAAATATGTCAAATGGAGTTGGGAGACGGAACATTTGAAGAGACTGTAACGATGTGGATATAGTCAGGTTAGTGCAGGGTTAATAGATAAATCACTGTGTAAATCAAACACTCGAGGGCGTTACTAATTCTCTGAATTTAAGACAGCCTCTCAGGGAATTCTGGGAGAAGCATGATGAGAAGCACAAGGAGAAGCTTAGAGCGGAGTGAATGATAATTGGAGAAAGCACAAGGTTGGATCATAGTGTAGTTAGTGACTAGATAGAATATTGAATACTGTTAGACTAATTCAATATCAATTATTATCATCTGTAGCTCAGTAGACTTCCAGAGGGCAGAAGCAACAATAACAACAACTTGCATTCATTTTCCATCTTTAACATTGTAAAATAAATCATAGCGGGCTGGATTCTCCAATTTAGCGGCTATGTGCTGACACCAGCGTGGGAACTGTGACGTTTTACGATGCTAAAATCAATGCCAAACCCTCACTGGTCCCAGGATTGGTGAGGGGCTAACAGCCATGCTGGGTAAAGCTTCCGGCTCCCATGACAAAAATGGCCGGAGAATGGCCGGGTCTATGGCCGCTCATATGCACGGCGATGGCCTGCAGCTGTCGCGCCTGGATATCTGGCGCAGGCTATGCGCGGGCCTGACCTGCAAATACTGACCCTCTGGACATCCCTTGGCCACCCCCCACAAGTCCGCCCCAGCCTTCGTGGAAGCCCCCTCCCTTGCAAGCATCACGGCTCCTGGCCGACACAGTCCGTGGCTGCCACAGCGGGTTCCCGACCGCTGAGACTACACATCCCCTGCGCGGTCAGGAATCCGGCCCATCTTGGAGCATCTTCCATTGATGCACCATCACCGTTCCAACTTGTGCGACGCACGACGTGATGACGCCATTTTGGAGAGCGCGGAGAATAGAAAACCAGCATCAAACCGGCGCCGTATCCAATTTGGGCATCGAAGGGATTCTATACCCGATCTCCTATTATGATATCGGTGTCAGGCAACGGAGAATCCTGCCCAAGGTAATTCACAGACTGTAACCAATCACATTTTGACAATAATTCATGTACATTTGAAGAGATATTAAGAAAGGTGACCAAAAGCTTGATCAAAGACATAGGGCAGGATTTTCCAACATCCCAACCCCTCCGAGGGGTGTTTTGCAGTGGTGGAGGTCATGCAACCATAAAACATAGGAGTAGAGTTGGCCATTCAGCCCATCGAGTCTGCTCCACCAGACAATGAGTTAATCGTCAACTAAACTTTCCCATCTTATCCCCATAACCATTAATTCCATGACTGATGCAAAATCTGTCTATCTTAGCCTTGAACATACTTAATGACCCACTTCTACAGCACTGTGAGGTAAAGAATTGGCAGATTAGCATTCCTCAGAGAATAAATTACTCCTCATCTTTGTCATAAATGGTCAACCCCTTACTCTGAGATTTCTTTCCCAAACTTTCCCAAGTGGAAGCAACCTCACAGTATCTTCCCTGCCTAGCCCTTGAGAATCAGGGGCGCGATTCTCTGCAAATGCGGCGAGTCGTAAAGGCTGCCGTGAAACTGGCCGTGTTTCACGGCAGTCTCCGTGCCCCCTCCAGGGACCCGATTCTCCCCCCCAGGCGGGGCTAGCAGCGGGGCCCCGTGAAGCACGGCATCGTGGGCTTAGTGACCGTCGCTAAGTCCGCGCGCCAAGCGTCACGCCAGCTGACGCGCACAATGCCGTCAGCCGCGCATGCCGGATTGGACAGCTCCAACCCGCGCATGCGCTGGGCCATCATCTCCCTCGGCCGCCCCGCGGACTGATCCTGCGGGGCGGCGGAGGGATCGCGTCCGATCGCGTGCCCATGCCCCCCTTGGCACGGCCGTGGTACAGCCATGCCAATCGGGGCCCTGGATGCCCAGAACGGGTATGTTGCGGCCATTTTTATGACGGCAGCAAGCAGGTGTGTTTGCTGCCGTAAAAACGGCCGTAAAGGCCTGGGAACTCGGCCCATCGGCCTGGGGAGGATCGCTGTTCGCCGTAAAAAACGGCGAGCAGCGATTCGTGTCGTGGGGCGGCCGTGGGGGAGGGGGGAGAATAGCGGGAGGGCGTGAAAAATGTCGGGGATGCCCTCCCGCTATTCTCTGACCCGTCATGGGCAGTGGAGAATCGCGCCCCTTATTTTTCTCAATAAATTCGACACTCATTCTTCTGAACTCCAATGAGCACAGGCCCAAATTGTCTTTCCTTAGATAAGGGGATCTGACCTGTTCACAGTATTCTAGGTGTGATCTAACCAATGCCTTGTACAGTTTGACCAAGACTTCCTTATTTTTATTCCATTCCCTTTGAAATAAAGACCAACATTCTATTTCCCTTCCCAATTTCCCGCTGAACTTGCATACCAGCTTTTTGTGATTTACGCACCCCCAATCCCTCAGTGCTGCACTTTTCTGCAGTCTTTCTTCATTTAAATAATATTCAGCTCCTTTATTCTTCCTACCAAAGTGCGTAACTTCAGATTATATTCCATCAGCCAATATTTTTATTCACTCACTTAACCTGTCGATATCCCTCTGTGGACTATGGATGGAATTTTCCCCAAACCTGTCAGATTGTCAGGTTTTGACTGAAAACCGATATGCACCTCTTCAAATGCACAGCCGAGTTTTCATGCCCGATTTCCGGGCACTTAGTGCGCAGAAAATCTGGGGATGTGGTTTGTGCTGTAACTCTCATGGGCAGGCCTGATAGAACTGGCAAGGTCGGCTCCACAGAGATCAATTTTAAATTGATATAAAGTGCGCAATTTTCCAGCCACGCTGCGCTGGAAAAGCAGCTCGCCATGACACAGCGTGGCCGGTGAAAGCCGGGAGACCCTGCTACCGGATCTACCTGGCTCACAACGCCTCCACAGTTTCAAACTTCTGGCTTCTTGTGCAGAATGTACACAGAACGTTATCATACAGATGCAGCAGGAAATCGGGAAGGCAAACGGTATGATGGCCTTTGGTGCAGTGTAAGAGGTCTTACAGCACCAGGTTAAAGTCCAACATGTTTGCTTCAAACACTATCTAGTGCTTGAAAGCTAGCGTTTGAAACAAACATATTGGACTTTAACCTGGTGCAAGACTTCTGACTGCTCACCCCAGTCCAATGCCGGCATCTACACATCATGGCTTTATTGCAATGGGATTGGAGTAAAAGAATGGAGAAGTTGCTACAGTTGTACAGGGTTTTGCTGAGACAACACCCAGAGTACAGTGTGTAGTTTTAATCTCCACATTTCAGAAAGGATATTTTTGTATTGAAGGCAGCACAGCAAAGGTTCAAGAAATTGGTCCCTGGGATAAAGGGGTTTCCCCATGATGAGAGACGGAGTAAATTGGGCTTGTATTCTCTGGGGTTTAGGAGAATGAGAGGCAATCTCATTGAAACCAACAAAATTCTGAAGGGGTTTGGTTGGGTGGACACCAAGAGATTGTTTCCAATTGGTCAGGGAATCCAAACCACTGGAGAACACAGTCTCAGGATAAGGGGGGCCAATTTCAGACTGAGGTGTAGGGAATTTAAGACGGGAAGGAAAGGACATTTCTTCACTCAAACGATTGTGAATCTTTGGAATTCTCTTCCCAGAGGGTTGTTACACTTAAGGCTGGGATACGCAGAACTTTGGTTTCAGCGAATCAAGGGATATGATGAGCAGGCGGGAAAATGGAGTTGAAATTCCAGATCAGCCATGATCGTATTTTATGTCGAAGTAGGCTCGATATGCCACATAGCCAACTCGTGCTCCTGTTTCTTATGTTCCTGTAGAATCACAGAAAGGTTACGGCACAATAAACCGCCATTCAACCCATCATGGCCAGGCTAGGCAACAAAGTGGAAACAAAACTTAGATGCTCATTTTAATCCCACGTTCCAGCATCTGGTCAGCAGGTTGCAACACTTCAGGTGCAGACACAAGAGACTTGAAAGTCAGCTGAGTGCTGCTGTCTTATGTTTAATTTATGTTCATAAATTTATTTATTTATATCAGTAGATTCATTTATAAATGAATTAATTTATATATTTATTTATTTATTAATTATTTTAAAATTTATATTTATTTATATAGAAATTGGTTAATTCCTGTTCTTATATTTTTAAAACGTGAACAGGGAAAGAAGGCTGAGCTAGGATGAGGTGAGGCTTTGGAGCATTTGAAGCAAGGATAATTGCAATGGATGCAATTAGTGAGGATAATTGGGTTGATCTGTATTATGGACTTTTAAAGCGCATTTGACAAAGTACAACATTGACTTATTTGCAAAACTAAAGCCCACAGGATTAAAGAGACTGTGTCAGGATCGATCCAAAATAGGCGAAGGGAAAGAGTGGTAGTTGCAGCACAAAACGATCAAGTACAGAGAAAGGACATGAAGTGGGATGGCCAAGGAGACGTATTAGAGGAGGATAAAAGGATTGACATTATCAAAAACAAAGGAAAGTTCAAGGGGGATTGTCAGAGGTAAAGATCACAGAGACAGTCACCAAAGATTCCATTGACAAGCATATGGGTGAGGCCATACGCTAATAGAGGACCTCAAACAATGAATTAGAGATAAACATACAGTTGTGAAATGATAAATTCTAATACTTTGATGGTGAAGGAAGTGTGAGATGTGAACAGTCATTTGGAGTAAAAAGTCTTACAACACCAGGTTAAAGTCCAACAGGTTTGTTTCAAACCACTAGCTTTCAGAGCACTGCTCCTTCCTCAGGTACAGGCAGACAAACATACAGATAGACAAAGTCAAAGATGCAAGACGATGCTTTGAATGCGAGTATTTGCAGGGAATTAAGTCTTTAAAGATCCAGAGATAGGGGTAACCCCAGGTTAAAGAGGTGTGAATTGTCTCAAGCCAGGTCAGTTGGTAGGATTTCGCAAGCCCAGGCCAGATGGTGGGGGTTGAATGTAATGTGACATAAATCCAAGGTCCCGGTGGAGGCCGTACTCATGACCCTGGAGCTGTGAAGCAACACTGCTTCCCACTGTGTTATCATGCTGCCCACAGTGATGATGGAGCGCAATAGGTTGAGGAGGTCAGGATGAAGATGATGGAGCTTGCAGACAACATGACTTTCATGAGCGACTGGGAAAATAGGAGCCAAGGCTTTGAAATAAGGATGGAGGAAAGAGCAGATTGGAAAAAGGATTGAGCGAGGAATTGCTGAATAGAAGAGGAAAGACTGTTATCCCCTACCTGGAATGGCCGACATGTTCCTCCAGCCTCACATTACATAAATGATTCATAATAGCCTCAGAGCAACTAGAAACAGTCCATAAATAGTGCCGTATATTGGTTCCCAGCAGTTTCTCGGACACCGGACAGAAACCCCAATATTTAATTTAATTTGTAAGGCTGAGGAAAGGATACTTCACTCCAGGAGTGATTCTTCTTCCATCGGGCAGGAGATATCGAAGTCTGAGAACACGCACTAAGAGATTCAAAAACAGCTTCTTCCCCTCTGTTACCAAACTCCTAAAGCAGCCTCTTATGGACTGATGGACTTATGGACTGATCTGATCTCTTCACACATTTTCTCTACTGAGTAGTACTAAACTTCTGTATGCTTCACCCAATGCTGGTGTCTATGAATTTATACTGTGTATTTTTTATTTGCCCTATTATGCATTTTTCTTTTATATAAGGAATGATCTGTCTGTGCTGCATGCAGAACAATATTTTTCACTGTACCTCGGTACACGTGACAATAAACAAATCCAAACCAATCTGATTCCACACACAAATAGATATTTATATCAAAAATCTATTGCTATCACAAGATGAAAATTATTTTAACATCATACAAGAAAATAGCTTACAATTACCAGTTAAACAATGCTTATCAATGAAACAAAACACTAATTCCGAACTGCTAACTTTCATCTCCACTCAAGCAAAAACCATCTCAGGTCAAAATCCATTTGTAAATACCGTTCGCAGACACAGGGTTACCTGCTGTACCACCAACAAGTTCTTGTCCTGTTCACTTGTAAACTCCATCTACAAGTTTGCTGATGATATGCCTATAGTGGGCCGGATCTCAAATAACAAGTCAGAATAGAGGAGGGAGATTGAGAACCTAGTGGAGTGGTGCAGTGACAACAATCTCTCCCTCAACGCCAGAAAAACTAAAGAGCTGGCCATTGACTTCAGAAAGCAAAGTACTGTACACACCGCTGTCAGCATCAATGGGGCCAAGGTGGAGATGGTTAGCAGTTTCAAATTCCGAGGGGTACACATCTCCAAAAATCTGTCCTGGTCCACCTATGTTGACGCTACCACCAAGAAAACACAACAGTGCCTACACTTCCTCAGGAAGGAAATTTGGCATGTCAACATTAACTCTGACCAACTTTTACAGATGCACTATAGAAAGCATCCTATCTGGCTGCATCACAGCCTGGTATGGCAACTGCTCGGCCCAAGACTGCAAGAAACGTCAGAGTCGTGAAGACAGCCCAGTCCATCACACAAACCTACCTCCCATCCATTGACTTCATCTACACCTCCCGCTGCCTGGGGAAAGCGGGCAGCATAATCAAAGACCCCTCCCACCCGGCTTACTCACTCTTCCAACTTCTTCCATCTGGCAGGAGATACAAAAATCTGAGAACACACACGAACAGACGCAAAAACAGCTTCTTCGCCACTGTTGCCAGACTCCTAAACGACCCTTTTATGGACTGACATCATTAACACTACACCCATGTATGCTTCACCCGATGTCGGTGCTTATGTAGTTACATTGTTTACCTTGTGTTGCCCTATTATTTATTTTCTTTAATTTCCTTTTCTTTTCATGTACTTAATGATCTGTTGAACTGTTCGCAGAAAAATACTTTTCACTGTACCTTAGTACACGTGACAATAAACAAATCTAATCCAACAGGTAAATCTTTAGCCCACCATTTGTCCTGAAACTTTGTGTCTGTCCACAGTCAAATCTTTAAATGAACTCAACACCTAACGGCTTCAACCCCTGGCTCCTTCCATCAAGTGCATCATCTTAATAAGGGCAAAACTTTGACATAAACAATCATGGAGACGAGTCTCGCACGTCACGCTTCAGAACCCATCCTGCCAGTAACCTTGGCTTTCAAGAGATTGGGGCGCCTTTTAAAAAAAAATTAAAATTAAAAAGAAGATTCTCTCCACTCCCCCAGGGAAATCTCCAAATCTTCTCCCACCATGGACATGGGATCCCCTCCCCCAGACAGTTCGCCCTCTTCGCCCCCCCTGCCCCCGCCCTCACACCCGCAGGATCCCCACGGATATGGGATTTACCTCCTCCAACAGGCACAAGAAATCCCCCCCTCCCCACAGACATGGGAATTCCCCCCCCCCCCCCCCAACCATGGACCTCCCCAACAATTGATCCTCTCTCAGCTACAGCTAGCCCCCGACATTGCCCCTTGGCACGTGCGGGTAGGAAGAAAATCAGTGATGCACAAGAGAGAAAAATCGTGTGATATTTTGAGTTCCTGGTAGGTTGAGGGCAGAACAAGTTGTTCAATAAACCACGTCACGATGGGTTTTTGCTGTTGCTTGCACCTTTGCATTATGCCACCTGCAATGTTACGAGTACTTATGATCTTTAGAAACAAATGGTAATTTTGAGGTAGCGCCAAAGGAAACTTTGTTTTGGTGCTGTCTCAAGAGGCTCGTTTTGACATTGTTTCAGACTGGCCTTTGGTATGCAAAATCTTGGCAATGGTTCAAGCAAAGCACAGGACAAAAGCTTGCTTTGCATCATTGCACTTTGAAGCGCCAAAGGTCTGTTATTGATCTGAATACCTTGCCACATTGTTCCCCCACCCCGTCCTCCTTTAGGGACAATATAATAACCTTTTTTATCCACTCTCTTGTTTATCAAAGCTCAGTTTTGGAGGGATTCCAGTTCCAGGCAAATCGGTGACATTCCTGAGGAAGAATTTTCATGGCTGCATTGAGAATCTCTATTACAACGGAGTGAATATTATTGATCTGGCCAAGAGACGCAAACCTCAGATACACATTGTGGTGAGTTGCTTGTTAAATTCAGAACATAAAAGCTGTTTATCCGCAGCATGGAATTAAAAATTAAAACTGTGGCCTCGAGAGCTGATCAGAGTGAAACCAGATACAGTTGAATGTTTAATTGAGAGAGTGTGATGGAAAATGGATACATTTTGTTTTATATCCTCTCAATTAGGCAAATCCTAGATGAGTGATATTTTATGTGCTCAGCCAATCTATTGATGCTCGGGAGAAGGTGACTTGTTTAGGATAATGGTCTTAGTTTGAAACTGGAGAAAGAACCACTGAGACAATTAAACTGAGAGGATCTAACAATCTCTATTTGATGTTCAGCAATATTGTCATAGCTGAATTTTCCACCATCAATATCCTGGGTTTATCATTGACTAGAAACTGAAATGGGCCAACCAGATAAATACTGTAGCCACACGAACAGGTCGGAGGCTGAGAATTCTGCAGTCTGTAACTCACCTTCTATTCACTATCTAGGAGGCACATGAAGAGACGGTGGCGTAGTGGTATTATCACTGGACTAGTAGTCCAAAGACCCAGGATAATGCTCTGGGAACCGGCTTTGAATCCCACCATAGCAGATGGTGAAAGTTGAATTTGATAAAAATGTGAAATTATAAGTGTAATCTCTACCACCGAGAAGGACTAAGGCAATGGATGCATGGAAACACCAAATCTAACTCACACACCATCCTGACTAGATCACCATTCCTTCGCTGATGTTGGATCAAAGGGCGGTTCCCTCCACCATCTGCACACCCCCCACCCCGGCGATATGTTTTCTATTATTGGCTCAACATTGGCCGCCAGCAGGACCTTCAAGTCCCACTGATGTCTATAGTGTTTTGAGTGGCTAGCTCATTTGCCCACGAGGGAACCTGCAGACGACACCTTTGGAAGGACCGGAAGTTCTCACCAGCTGGAAGGGTTGGAATATCCCATCAGAAACTTGGGGCTGCCTCCCTAACAGCATTAGGGCAGCACCGTAGCACAGTGGGTAGCACTGTTGCTTCACACTGCCAGGGTCCTCGGCTCGATTCCTGGCTCGGCTCACTGTCTGTGCAGAGCCGACACATTCTCCCGTGTCTGCGTGGGTTTCCTCCGGGTGCTCCGGTTTCTTTCCACAAGTCCTGAAGGACGCACTGTTAGGTGAATTGGACATTCTGAATTCTCCCTCCGTGTACCCGAACAGGCGCCAGAATGTGCCGACTAGGGGCTTTTCACAGTAACTTCATTGCAGTGTAAGTGTAAGCCTACTTGTGACAATAAAAATTATTATTATTATGTCCTTTAGGGAAGGAAATCTGTCATCCTTATCTGGTCTGGTTGAGAGGTGACTCCAGCCCGCAGCAATGTGGTTGACACTTAAAAGCCCTCAGGGATGGACAATAAATACTGATCCAGCCAGCGACACCCTCGTCCTGTAGAATGAATAAAGAGAGAAAAAGAAACTATGGGTGAAACAGGACCAGATGGATTACAGGGCTTCAAGAAGGCAGCTTATCACCACCTAATAATAATAATAATCTTTATTGCCACAAGTAGGCTTACATTGCAATGAAGTTTCTGTGAAAAGTCCCCAGTCGCCACATTCCGGTCACTGTTCAGGTACACAGAGGGAGAATTCAGAATGTCCAAACTACCTCACAGCACGTCTTTCGGGACTAGTGGGAGGAAACCAGAGCACCCGGAGGAAACCCAGGCAGCCACAGCAAGAACGTGCAGACTCCGCATAAGCAGTGACCCAGCCGAGAATCAAACCTGGGACCCTGGCACTGTGAAGCCACAGTGCTAACCACTGTGCTACCGTGCTGCCCGCAGTAATTAGGTTTGGGCAATAAATGCCCAAATTCACATCCTAGGCAACGAATTACAGCTCCTAATCGATATGGGCCCACAGTAGAAACTGACTCTAATTTTGGAAATCCATGCAAGGTAGCTGATGTCAAAATAGAAAAATATCTCACCTCTACATTCGGGGTTTATTTTGATCGTTGGAAGTAAGGCATCACTTTAGGGTACTGCAGATAATCTTGCACTTCATGTGAGATCTGAACTGGGAAAGAACAATTTTCATTCCCTGGCATGTTGTTGAGCACAAGATTTTCAATGAAAACGTGGTTAGCTCTTAACCACACTCTGAAGTAGTGCTGCAAGCCATTCTAACTGTAGCAAGACGTGCAGTGGCTCACCATCACCTTTGAAAAGCAATTAGGGTGGGCAGTTAGGGATGGGCAATGAATGTTGGCCTTGTCCACTTCATGAGAATAAATTTTCAAATGAATAGTTAATTTGATTATGTCTAATCATGAACATATCAACCATCTACGTTACGCAAAGGTGATGGCTAAATACAGGCTTCTTATTCCTTAAGGGATTATTATTTAAATGATAAAATATTAAAACATGCTGCTGTGCAGAGAGACCTGGTTGTGCTCATGCATAAGTCGCAAAAAGTTGGTTTACAGGTGCAACAGGTGATTAAGAAAGTGAATGGAGTTTTGTCCTTCATTGCTAGAGGGATGGAGTTTAAGACTAGGGAGATTATGCTGCAATTGTATAAGGTGTTAGTGAGGCCACACCTGGAGTATTGTGTTCAGTTTTGATCTCCTTACCTGAGAAAGGACGCACTGGCACTGGAGGGTGTGCAGAGGAGATTCACGAGGTTAATCCCAGAGCTGAAGAGGTTGGATTACGAGGAGAGGTTGACTGGACTGGGACTAAACTCGTTGGAATTTAGAAGGATGAGGGGGATCTCATAGAAACGTAAAAAATTATGAAGGGAATAGATAGGATAGATGTGGGCAGATTGTTTCCACTGGCGGGTGAAAGCAGACTAGGGGGCATAGCCTCAAAATAAGGGGAAGTAGATTTAGGACTGAGTTCAGGAGGAACTTCTTCACCCAAAGGGTTGTGAATCTGTGGAATTCCTTGCCCAGTGAAGCAGTAGACACTCCTTCATTAAATGTTTTTAAGATGAAGATCGATAGTTTTTTGATGAATAAAGGGATTAAGGGTTATGGTGTTCGGGCCGGAAAGTGGACCTGAGTCCACAAAAGATCAGCCATGATCTCATTAAATGGCGGAGCAGACTCGAGGGGCCAGATGGCCTACTCCTGCTCCTAGTTCTTATGTTCTTACCCATCCATTTCCGAGCTGAAGATTATTCATCATTGTTTTAATTCTTTATTATTTTGTGGGATGTGGCTGTCATTGGCAAGGTCAGCATTTGTTGCTCACCCCTCAGTGCCCTTGAACTGAGTGGCATGCTTGTCCATTTTAGAGGGCCATTAAGAATTAACCACATTGCTGTGGGTCTGCAGTAACATGCAGACCAGATCAGGTAAGGATGGCAGATTTCCTTCCCTAAAGGACATTAATGAAGCAGAGGGGGTTTTGCAACAATTGATGACAGTTGTCATGGTCATCATTACAGAAACCAGATTTATAGTCTGGATTTTTAAAAAATTAATTGAATTTACATTTCACCAACTGCCATGGTGCGATTTGAACCCATGTCAACCCATGTGGTGGTGGATGAAGAGTCCAGTGAAATTACTGCTGTGCCACTGTCTTCTAATACTGTGTGTTTACAAGTGAGTTTTTATGCTGCTCCAATTTGGGTGCATTCAACATCCCGATTCTAATCATTCCTTCAGCTTCCCATAGTCTAAGATATGGAATTTCCTTCCCTAAATCTCCCTCTCTCTCTCCATTTAGTGTGCTCCTGAAAACATACCTCATTGACCAAGCGTATCCTCATGTCTCTTTACGTGGCTCAGTGACAAGTTTTCTTTTGACAATGCCCCTGTGAAGTCCCTTGGCGTCTACCTTAAATGCACGATACATATATATCCAAGCTGTATTTCCAAATGAAGATTATGCCTGCAGTAACTGTTCATTTTGTTGGCGATTGTCACCATTAATCAGTTGTCTGTTTGTTAAGCATTGCGCACTTCTGTATCCGTTTATCTTCTTCTCACTCTCTCCCATATCTTCAGACAATACCTGCTGTGATTGATGGCGAAGTATCCGTCAGCAAAGTTTGCAGCGGTACCTGATCACATGCGGCAACAGAATTTAATTATTATGACTGATCACCTATTAAAATGTTCATCAACTATGTTAGATTTTCTGACTGTTAGTTACGGTTGTCATGAAAGAGTTGTCACGCTAGGTAGCATAAATTATATTATTCCACTTCTGTGCTGAATGTGCACTTCATAAGTGTCATATTATCAGCATGCTGCTAAGTATTGTTTTACTTGTACCCAGGTCAAAGTTCAGCATTGAGACTGCATGTGGACATTTCCATCACAGATTTCGGTAACCCCATGAGACAGTTAAAACCTTGCCTCGAAATGAATGTATACAGCAGCTGTTTTGATCGCATCTTATGACCCAAAGAAATCTAATCTCATTCTGGTGTATTACGATCTCGGACCAGACCCCAACAGTTTCTAGGGTACTGGACAGAAACCTGAATATTTTATTTAATTTGTAATACTGTGAGAAAAGAATACTTCGCTTCAGGAGTAATTCCACACACAAATAGGGATATGGAATGTTTAAACAAGCTTTATTATTAACACAGTATCACTAACTTTAACATCATAAAGAAAATTGTTTACAATTAGCAGTAAAAGAATGCTTAACAACAAAGTGAAACACAAATTCCTTAATGATATCTTTACCTCCAGTCGAGCAACACCCCTCTCAGGTCAAAATTCACTTTTAAATACAGTTGGTAGACCCCGGAATAATTGCTGTAAAGGGATGTCCTGGATCAACTGCTTTGAGAAAGAGAGATCCTGCAGGAACCCAGATTGCAGATTCTTGCCTGCATCAAACTGTCGTTTAACCTGCCAGCCTTTTCAGAAATTGCTGTTTCCAGGGAAATCTTTTTAACTAGATTGCTTTGACATAAATGGCAAATCTGTTCATAGGCAGATCAAAATTGAACTTCAAAACTCAAACACCTGATTGCTTCTTCCCCTGGTTCCTCCCATTAACTACATCATCTTACTAAAGCTAAACACAATGGGCTGGATTCTCCAAAAATTGGGCTATGTCCCCGTGCCAGCGTTTATACGCTGGTGTTTCACTCTGGACTTTCCTTAAGAAAGTCTTGAACGATTCTCCTACCTGCATGGTGCTGGCAGGGCCCCGGTGTGCTTCTCTCAGCTCTGGCTGCGGATACGGGGCCCCGCACTTCCGGTCGGGAGTCTGCACATAGTGGCGGCCTGCAGCGGCCACGCCTTGCGCCATGGCGGACTCAGACCACGGACCGGCATCCAAAATGTAGGCACCCCCAAGATCGCGCCCGCCCGCAGATCCATGCCGACTGAGTCCACAGCCACCACCCGAGGTTCCCGAAGGCCGTTGCGTGGTTGGAACCACGCTGTTGGGAACCCGGCCAGTTTTGTGTGGAGAATCGCGAGGGGCCTCTGTCAATTGCCCCCTAGCTGCGCCGCGTAGATGGCGTGCAAGCGATTCCCGAGGATTCTCCAGGGACCGGATTTGGGTTATGGTTATGGTTCGGGGACCAGAGAATCGCTTCAGCTGCGCCAGTCCCGATTTCCTCATAAACGGCCATTCTCTCCCCCCGCACCGAACGTGATTTCGGCACGGGCTGCGGAAAATCAGCCCAAGATCTCAAATTATCTGCTCCCAGGGAACATTCTTTATATAAACAAAATTCCATTAGCCCAACGATTACAATGCTTTAATTATCGATTTTGTAGCCACAAAGTCTAGTTGCATTTCAAACCAGGATATTTAAAAACATTGCTGCAGCAGTCAAACACACCAACCCATGCTTTTAACCCTTACTGCACCAAATACACAATACAATGCATCTGAAATTCATCACAGTAAGTTCCAAAATGTATAATACTGTGTGATAACCTTAATTGTGGCTCAAACATTCTGACATGGTGGGAAGGTGCAGACTAATCCACTCGATTATTTTGACAGGGTGAGTTGGAGCAACAGATATTTCTAAATACAACGGGAGGAACAGCCAGTGGTTGAGCTCTAGTGACCCAGTTTTTGACCACTTACCCATCGCGACCACTTCAAGAGGAGTAGGGGATCAAAACTGAGAACCCTTTGGGCCATGGAATGGTGTGGGAATTAACAGCAGAAGAACATGAGATGAAATAAAATTAAGCCCTTCAGTATTGCTTTATTGCATTCTATCAAGATCTGGTTTCATCCATGAAAAGGAATACTATATTGATCTCTATCCTCATGTGATACATGATGGGTTGCAATTGCACAGCCCTAGAATTTTAATGTGCGGACGCTTCCAAACAAGAGGCAGGAAGAGCATGCTTATGATGAGACAGAAATGTCTCACCCACCATAGTATCTGGGCAAAAAATAAATAGGAGTGTAGTGAAGTTAAAACTCACCACTATTCTTAGAATTCCCCCCATACCAAAAAGGGTCGATATTCTAAATGTTGAACAGGGATTCTCACTCCCTGACTCCGATGCAGGCTTCCGTGGATGCTATTCAGGTCAAACAATATTTTCAAGTTATCCCCCGGTATAACCCATACCTTCACCATAGAATTTTACTTACTTACCCCTTAGTAGCATCAATGTCCTGGGTCCTGCGTTGCTAAGT
This sequence comes from Scyliorhinus canicula, assembly GCF_902713615.1. NCBI lineage: Eukaryota > Metazoa > Chordata > Chondrichthyes > Carcharhiniformes > Scyliorhinidae > Scyliorhinus > Scyliorhinus canicula. The sequence continues at coordinate 271,440,774 of NC_052147.1, forward strand.
AAGTAAAGTAGGCTAATAACCACTGTTTCAGGTTAAAACTTTTAAGTTATTTTATTATTATAATTTTTCTTTTAAAAGCTGCAAACACTTTATTTACAGAAATGTAAAAAGATCTTGCTTCTGGATCCTTCTGGTTGGTTGAAGGGACCTTCAGGCCCAACTTGACAATCAATCTTCTTTTAAAAATCTGGTCTTCTTCACATGTATTCGCTGGTGAGATTGGTTGTTGTGTCCTATCCTTCCTATGTACCGAGCTGTGAGAGCTGGCTCTGCTGGCTGTCCCCTTTCTTCGGGTTTATATTCTCTTTCGAACAGTTATTAAGTTTTAACGACTTTATTGTAAATTAGCTTATTTCACTTTGATTGTAAAAAGTATCTTTGATCTAAATATTCTAAGACAACTAAGTATTCATTTTGGGCATGGCCTCAGCCCTCAGATCTGATTACATTGTCCTTTGTGATGTTCAAAGTTCCTTTGTGATATTCAAAAAATGCTTTGGTTTCAATAGGTGTTACTTTTAATTCCTGTCATTTCAATAGATTAATTTTCCAGTTGTCCCCAGCTCATAACTTTGCCTTTGATTTTGACTTTAAATTATGTTCTCGTAGACAGGTTGTCTCCAATTTTCTTTTAATTTACTTGGTATTAGCAGAATTCCACACTTAGAATTGACACCAAATTCAACTGAACATCATCCTTTCCTTTCCAGCTGTTTACTAAGAGAGTTAATTTCAATGAAGGTGTGAAACCTTTGCTTTTAGCTGTATGCTAAATTTCACTTGGTTATGACTTGAAAGACCTGCCTGTTTTAAACATTCGTCACTTAATTCAATTGAAGCATCCATGCTTTTCCAGATGCTTCCTAAGATAGCTACTTTCAATGAAGGTGTGAGCCATTGTTTTTAGCTTAATACAAGAATCCTGTGTGTTTGCTATGCCTGCTTGAGAGAAAGAATCTGCATTTTATAATCCTGTCCTGCTATTAACCTTTTGTGGGATTTTTTCCTGTATCCTCTCATGTTTCTCTCAGACCAGATATTGCCATACTTCCATGTTTTCAAATGACACATCTTTCCATATTTTCAATTACAGTAGGGTCAATGCCGGAAACTGGAGTGAATAATTTTGCAGATGCAAAAAGTGTATTATATCCATTTGAAATCCCTGGTTGAAGATTGAGTTATCCTGAGGTCATTTGCCATAGTAAAGAGGTCAGGCAGGTACCCTTATTCACGCCACCACCACCCCAATTGGTGTGCCTATCTGGAATAACTGATTAATGGTTGCAATCGCTTATAGAATTAACAATTGCTGCAAACGGGACAAGGCCCTGTGTTCTTCCTCTAGTAGGTTATTCCAACGTTGTCTCTGAGTTGCGACAATTGAATGATACCTCGCTTGTTTTCTTCCCAATGTTCACTTGCTCACTCTCACAGCCCCCCCTTTCTTGTTCTCTATTTTACTACTCTTCCACATTTACCTCTCTCCAGCTCACGCCACTCTTGCCAATGCCTCTCTCGCCGATGCCTCTCTCAGTTCACACCCCTCTCTCTCATTCATGCTTTCTCTTTCATGTTTTCCCTCTTTCTCTCTCTCTTTCTTCCATGCCATCTCTCTTCCCATTCTCTCTCCCGCTCTCCCTATCTCTCTCTCTCTCTCTGGCAAATTCTACCATAAATGTTTATTGTGTTGTTCAGATGCTTGGATCTCCTGATTCAGTCCAAATTAATCTGCCACATTCTGTGATATCAAGCTGTCTGTTACTTCTGTAATATAATGTGCGTGAGTGAAGACTCCTTTGTAATATTGGTCCCATGGAGTGATTGATTTGTGTTCTTGATTGTTTTGTAGGGGTGGAATAATTACAAATTAGGAGTGGGATATGGGGGAAGGGGGATATGGGGAAGGGGGGATATGGGGGAAGGGGGGATATGGGGGAAGGGGGATATGGGTGAAGGGGGGATATTGGGGAAGTGGGGATATGGGGGAAGGGTGGATATGGGGGAAAGGGGATATGGGGCAAGGGGATATGGGGAAAGGGGATATGAGGAAGGGGTGTTATGGGGGAAGGGGGATGGGGAAGGGGAAAGGGAGGGCAGGCAGTGGGGGTTCTCACTTGGCGCTGCTTGACAGGTGGCCATTTTGCTGGGTCTCCGGGGGGGGGGGGGGGGGGGCGTCATTTGTGCAGTGATGCCGTGCGCGCCTATGATGGGTGACGCCATCGCGAATGGCGTCACACCGCTACCAGCCCATTCCCAGCCGGAGAATTAGTGACGTTTTGGGGGGCCTGACGCCGGAGTGATTCGCGCCGTTTTTGGCGCTGGGTTCGGGCCATCGTGCTGATTCATGGAGAATCCTGCCCAAGAACTTTACGAGAAGAGACATCTATTAATTTTATTTAATTTACTGGGAAAAATGTGACCATTCAAGATTTGTGATCAGGTTTACAAAGTCAAATTGTTTTAGCAGACCCAAACTTCGGTTTTGACCCCAGCAGAAATAACGGTTTGTTTAAAAATTCTCTTTGACGCATCTGAACGCCAGTGAAAGCAACCTAATAAGTTAGTTTGGACCATTCATTTGCGCTTGTAAAACAACAATGTGAAGTGACATGTAAACACTTCCAATTACTGTGGTAGTAGAGCAGGATAATTGCCCAAAGGAAGTTTGAGCTTCCTGGGCAATTCCCGTGCTACTGTTATGTGTGGACGTCCGGTTGTGAGGGATCGCCCAACGCATCTTTGATGCACCCCCACCCCATGTCCAAAACCCTGGAAATCGGAAGTTATATGCCAAATCAACAACCACATTTTCAACTTCTTCATATCCTTATGGGTACTGGTGAATCCCCAGTTAATGTCTGCCTGAGTATAATAACATCAAGTTGACCATAAGGATTGGTTGTTGTAATACACCTTGAAGGGATAAAAGCATGACACTTCCCTTCCTCTGAAAGATATTTTCTCCCTCACAAAGAAGTAGAACTGTTTACAATATATGTTTGTGTTTAGTTACCATTACATTATGTATAGAATTGATGAATATGAGTCTCTAAAGACGAGTGGTAATCTGCTTGTACACCCAGATCTTATAATGGTAACCTTGTCACAAGGTTTCTTCAATTGCTCACTATGATCTGTGAGATTACCATTCTGGGATATTTTTCCTGGTTGCAGCTGGGACCTGATCTTTGATGCAATAGGACTGTATGATGGCTGTGTAGCTGGAATGGACCTGATTTGTCCTCAGTCACATCTCACCATTGCACCTTTGTGTGGAATGGACCTTGGTTCCAAACAAATCTTTTTCACCTCGGCTGGTTCCACATAATTTCTGTGGAATCTTGGATGCAAACTTGTTCTCCCAATTCTAAACTTGCCAGCTCAATAACGTCATTTCTATCGTGTATGTTGGTCATCTTCTATTTCATTTTTCATAGTTTCCCTTTAGTTTCTGAGAGAGGAAAATGGATAAGAGTAGGTAGATTAGTACACACTGGTTTAGCAAACAGGAACTCTGCCAGTGATAGAATACTTTCACTTAAAGCTTTAACTCTCAGATGTAACATTGTAAAGTATAAATGTTTCTTGGTCTGTCAACATTTGAGAGTTGGCATTTCACCGTGAAAATCATTTGTTCAGCTAGACCATTAGAACCAGGGGAATGAGGACAAGGAGTAGAGGGTAAGACCTAAAGGAAAAGTGCTCCCGGAAAGCAGTGCGATGCGGCCGATGGATGCCGGGAGATCTCACTTTCTTGGATCTGCCTGGCTCACCACGCCTCGCAAGATCTAATGCGATATCACGAGACACAGCAATGCGAATCCCGCCCATTTTAGGCGGGATCACTTTCTGGCATAACTGGTATCACTGAACAGCGCTCGCCCGAGGTCTCTCAGGTGAAGGGGTGAGATCCCACACCTTGGATAGATATTGGGAACGCATATTAGAGTGAGATAACACAGGATCTGCTTGGACAAAGAGGAACGCGACAGACACCTACAGGCACTGAAAGCCGCACTTGTAAGAACGGGATATGGTGTTCAATTCATCGATCGACAGTTTCAATGCTCCTCGGCGAAAAACTGTATCAACCTCCGCAAAAGACGAACATGGGACACAACCTACAGAGTACCCTTCGTCGTCCAGCACTTCCCCAGAGTGGAGAAATTACGACATCTTCTGCGGAGCCTTCAACATGTCATCGATGACAACAAACATCTCGCCAAGGACATCCTCACACCAACACTGCTTACCTTCAAGCAACTGTCTAACCTCAAGCAGACCATCGTTCGCAGCAAACGACCCAGCCTTCAGAACAGCGACCGCAACACCACACAACCCTGCCATGGCAGTCTCTGCAAGACGTGCCAGATCATCGACATGGATTCCACCATTACACGTGAGAACACCACCAACTAGGTACGCAGTACATACTCGTGCGACTCGGCCAACGTTATCTATGTCATACGCTGCAGGAAAGGATGTCCCGAAGCGTAGTACATTGGCGAGACCATGCAGACGCTGCGACAACGAATGAATGGACATCGCGCGACAATCATCAAGCAGGAATGTTCCCTTCCAGTCGGGGAACAATTCAGCAGTCAAGGGCCTCTGACCTTCGGGTAAGCGTTCTCCAAGGTGGCCTTCATGACGCGCGACAACACAGAATCGCCGAGCAGAAACTTATAGCCAAGTTCCACACACATGAGTACAGCCTCAACCGGACCTTGTATTCATGTCGCATTACATTTATTCCCCACCATCTGGCCTGGGCTTGCGAAATCCTACCAACTGTCCTGGCTTGAGACAATTCATACTTATGTAACCTATGATTATCCCTGTCTCCAGTTGCTCCGTTTGGACCTGTGAAGACTTAATTATCTGCAAAGACTTGCATTCAAAGTATCGTCTTGCATCTTTGACTGTATATATATTTCTGGTACCTACCTATTCATTCACCTGAGGAAGGAGCAGTGCTCTGAAAACTAGTGATTGGAAACAAACTTGCTGGACTTTAACCTGGTGTTGCAAGACTTCTTACTGTGCTCACCCCTGTCCAATGCCGGCATCTCCACATCATGTCTCTTTTGTATTTTATACATGAGGAGGAGTAGCTACTGAACTCAAAAGCACAGAACTCCAGCGATAACTTCTAAAATTTTAATAATTAAAATGTTTATTAAACAAATCATAAAACTTTAGCAGACAAGATAAAAGGTATATAAATAGAAAAGGGTTATGGATTCTCCGGCCCACGACACCAAAATCGCGTTCAGCGACGGGGCGGACAATCCGTTTTGGCGCACAAAATCGGGACAGGTGCCGGTTTCACAATTCTCTGCCCCCCGGAAATCGGCGTACTTATGGAGTAGGCCGTGCCGAGTATCCATCGCCTCAGGCCGTTGCCTGTGGCCCTCCCCATAATGCTCCGTCCCCCACCCGCTGAATTCCTGACGGTGTGGTTCTAACATGATCCTACCGTCCGTCATCCTCGTGTGGTGACTGCGGACTCAGTCTGGGACTGCCATAGTTGGGGGAAAGCCAATCAGCGTGTGGGGGGGGGCTTCATTCAGGGCTGGGGGCAATGTGTGCGTGCGGTCCGAGGCGTGCGAGGGGCCTATGCGGGGCACTATTTCAGCGGTCCAGGTCCACAGGCTGAGTCTGCCATGGAGCACGGCAAGGGCGCTGGAGGCCGCCGCTGTGCGCACGTGCGGCCACTGACACGGAAGTGCAGGGGGGCCATATCAGCAGCTAGAGCTGCCTCTAGCCCCCAGCAAGACGGGGAATCTGTGGCCCTTTGACAGCAGTTTTCTGGCATTAGAGACCACTGTTTCCATGCCGGTGTGGGGACATAGTCCCAAAAACGGAGAATCCAGCCCAAGATCTTACACGGCAATCCCCAAAAATGTTTTTACCACAAGTGCACAACGAAACTATCCTTTTGTATCCTTATATTTTCCTAACTGAAAATCTAGAAAACTTTACCCATATCAGGAAATTGCTTTTCACTGCAAACAGAAGTATTATCGATGACTTCCCAGAACCAAAACAACACTGATGTGGTTTTCCAAAAGCAGATTCAACCAAACTGCTTCACAGAACAAATATCCGCCTCGTCTAAGGCTAAGTTGCTTTTTTTGATTGAAAACCTTTCACAGCCTAAATAAAGGAGCTGACCTTCAATGAGCCATCCCGACAGCAACTTACTCCAGCTGAAAACATGTTCTCACAAAATATATTTTTCCCTTTCATCTTTGTTCGCCATTGTCTTCATAAATCCCTTTAAACTTTGGCTCCCTGCATATTAAAACCGTTCAAGTCCCCATGGTACCTCTGTTTTGGATCAATAAAATTTAAAATTGCTCACAAATCTCCAGTAAGATACAAGTGTTCTTTGGTTACCTTTGAACCTCTTTTGAAACGCACATCAATATTGACACGTAACCCATTTTAAATGTATTCCATTTACTTGGAATCATACAGTACAGAAAATTACCTTTGACCATCAAGGCTGCATCAACAAACAAAAAAACTACTCAATTCTACACTACTCCCACTCCCCAGCACTCGCCCCATAGCCTTCAACATTCTGACATTTCAAGTGCTCATGCAAGTACTTTTTGAAGATTGTGAGGTTTCCTTGCTCAACTAGTCTCCCAGGCAGTGCATTCCAGATTCCCACCGTCCATTGGTGGAAAAATATTTCCTCAAATCACAACCAAAGACATCTCCCACCCAGCTTACTCACTCTTTCAACTTCTTCCATCGGGCAGGAGATACAAAAGTCTGAGAACACGAACGAACAGACTCAAAAACAGCTTCTTCCCCACTGTCACCAGACACCTAAATGATCCTCTTATGGACTGACCTAATTAACACTTCACCCCTGTATGCTTTACCCGATGCTGGTGTTTATGTAGTTACATTGTGTACCTTCTGTTGCCCTATTATGGATTTTCTTTTTCTTTTCATGTACTTATTGATCTGTTGAGCTGCTCGCAGAAAAATACTTTTCACTGTAACTCAGTACATGTGACAATAAACCAATATGAATCTAAAATCTAAATCAAAAACTGATACCTTTCATCTTAAAATTATGTCCACTTGTTATTGACCTTCCAAATGAAGGGGCAGCTGCCTTTTATTCACCCTGCCCAAACCCCTCATAATATTATATGCCTCAATCAACTGCTCTCTCTGCCTTCTCTGCTCCAAAGAAAACAACCTGAGCTCATCCAGCCCTATTGTATATTAAAACCTCAAAAGGCCTAATTTCAAATGCAAAGAGGTAATACCTTTGCTCCACCATCTCTTAGACTCCCTTAGGGCATCACAATAGCATAGTGGTTAGCACAATTGTTTCACAGCTCCAGGGTCCCAGGTTCAATTCCTGGCTTGGGTCACTGTCTGTGCGGAGTCTGCACGTTCTCCCCTGTGTCTGCGTGGGTTTCCTTTGGGTGCTCCGGTTTCCACCCACAGTCCAAAAATGTGCAGGTTAGGTGGACTGGCCATGATAAATTGCCCTTAGTGTCCAAAATTGCCCTTAAGTGTCGGGTGGGATTACTGGGTTATGGGAATAGGGTGGAGGTGTGGGCTTGGGTTGGGTGCTCTTTCCAAGAGCCAGTGCAAACTTGATGGGCTGAATGGCCTCCTTCTGCACTGTAAATTGTATGACTCCACAAACAATTAGATTCCAAAAGCCTCTCCTTTGATTAACCCTGGACAAATCCAGACACAGCTTTACCCTCACCTGCACAGAATATATGCATAAACACAGAAATATATATACACATATCATCACAGTTTCGATGCTACATGTTTTGAGTTTGTCGAGCGGATCTTTCCGGAATGCTTCCATGGGAGTGGATGTGCTCAGTTACTGAACAATCCCATCCGCTCATTTTGCATCTGAAAACTCACAGGGCGTACACTTCTCTCTGCATCCGCTGACAAAGTGGTCCATGGATTCTGCAGGCTGTTGTCAAAATGACATGAACAATGAATACAGAGGTTTTGTCTGATTCCGAAACGGGCTTCCAGCATAGTCCTTCAACGGAACTCTCCATCGGCGGGATTCTCCGGTCCACTGGCAGTGCACCCACCCGCGGGTTTCCTGACGGTGTGGGGGGGGGCAACAATGGGAAACCCCATTGGCTGCTGCGGGAATGGAGAATCCCGCCCCTTTGCCACGCCGGAAAATGGGGCTGGCAAATCGGAGAATCCCGCCCCTTATCTTTTGTTCTTCTGTTGTTAGTCCTCATGTTTTCAGCTTGAGCAGACCTTCATTTGCTGGGTAAATTCTTACAGTTTGTTTGCCTGGACAAAACTGAAAACAGATACCATCAGCTTCGCCTTCGGGATTCTCCGTTTTGCCGGCAGCCCGGGGGTTTCCCGACAGCGCGGGGCTGCCACACAATGGGAAACCCAATTGACCGGCTGGCCTAATGGACCATCCCGCTGGCGGAGGGAATCAGAAATGTGGCGGGGCGGAGAATCCAGCCCCATATTTTCTTGTTCTTCTCGTTCGGGTGAGGAAAATCTGACTTACGTCCCAAATCATGTTTTACATCGGTGGGAATTGTTTGCACAGCCGGTCCCCCCCCCGACCCCCACCAATCCCCGCCCCCTGCCCCCAACTCCCTGTCAGTCACCTTGTGGGAATTGCGATGTCCAATAACAGCAAAACAATTATAATTAATTTGAGTATCGTCATCAGGCCTTTTTGTCTAATCACCCCCCCCCCCCCCCCCCAACCACCACCACCCGGTTGCCAGAGAGCAGTGCCCAGGAGTTTTGCAGTACAGTGGGAAAGCTTCAATGCCACTTTTGCCGCCTGCTGTCACACTGCCAATATATGATAACATTCTGCCCCATAGCACCATACTGTTTAAAAACTTTGATTTGGGATCGCCAGCTATATCCTAGTTCAAACTGGGACATTTTGTGGATATTTTGACAATATCCCTTGGCCTTCCTTCTCCAATCGTGTTTGAGGAGGATGACACTTTTGTGCGCCTCCCATTGCAATCGCATCCTCGCCTGGCGCTCACGACTTGCTCACGGAACTGACAGGCGCTGCACTGCAATCTCACCACAAGAGATCCATCTGCTTCCCAGCTCTTTAGTTGAGCACTGTGTCTTCAAAGCTATTCTGTACAGTCAGCTGCTGTTTTTTTTATCAATCTCTGACGCTGCAACTCTGTTTTGGTCTGACCAAAATGTTGAGCACATTTGCATGTCATGTAGTGTAATCTAGAACTGTTCATCATGTCACGCCTGCACTTAAACTTGCTGCCACACATTTTGACCACTGTTGAACAACAATCGCTCATAAGGGACCGTGCAGGCACATTGTGGGTTCATTCATTTAGGCTAGGTACCTGAGAGCAGATATACATGGATAGAAAGCTTGAAGATATCAGCAGAACATGTTTTCTGCTCTGCTGAAACGAAGACAAGATCGGATGACAGACGTTTCCTTCCAGTGATGTTCTGCTATTATTACAACATTGGTCACAAGTCATATCGCAAGCTTTCCATTCTTGATCTCTTCTGACTGACTTCAATGGAAATGATAACAGGAAAAGATCTATCATGAATTTTCCCATTTGATCATTTCAGTTCCACATCATCAATCAAATTCAAAAAGATGTGCGATGGACAGGTCATTATACTGTAGTTAGTGATTTATTTTTGACAAACTATGTTAATGTGCAACAGCCTTCATTTGTTTGTGATTCTGACTCTGTCAGAACATAGCTCTGTATCTGTATACTCTTTTACAGTAAACCTTTAAAGTTTTGAGAGTGCAGGCGGGAGTGACTGCTTCTCCAAACATTTCAATCAGTTTTGTTTAAGTTTTATAAAGAACAACGCGGGAATCGAAAAGACTAATTGTGCATCGTAAAACAAGGGCGGAATTTCCCGGCCAACCTCCCGCGGCATGTTTTCTGACTGTGTAGCTGCTTGCCATTGGCCACCTGTTATAATCCAGGAAATACATAGAACATAGAACAGTACAGCACAGAACAGGCCCCTTGGCCCTCGATGTTGTGCCGAGCATTGTCCGAAACCAAGATCAAGCAATCCCACTCCCTGTCATTCTAGTGTGCGCCATGTGCCTATCCAATAACCGCTTGAAAGTTCCTAACGTGTCTGACTCCACTCTCACAGCAGGCAGTCCATTCCACACCCTAACCACTCTCTGAGTAAAGAACCTACCTCGGATATCCCTCCTATATCTCCCACCCTGAATCTTATAGTTATGCCCCCTTGTAACAGCTACATCCATCCGAGGACATAGTCTCTGAATGTCCACTCTATCTATCCCCCTCATCATCTTATAAACCTCTATTAAGTTGCCTCTCATCCTCCTCCGCTCCAAAGAGAAAAGCCCTAGCTCCATCAACCTTTCCTCATAAGACCTATCCTGCAAACCAGGCAGCATCCTTTTAAATCTCCTTTGCACCCTTTCCAATGCTTCCACATCCTTCCTATAATGAGGTGACCAAAACTGCACACAATACTCCAAATGTGGTCTCACCAGGGTCATGTATAGTTGCAACATAACCCCACGGCTCTTAACCTCAAGCCCCCTGTTAATAAACGCTAACACACTATAAGCCTTCTTCATGACTCTATTCACTTGAGTGGCAACCTTCAGAGATCTGTGGACATGAACCCCAAGATCTCTTTGTTCCTCCACATTCATCAGAACCCTGCCGTTGTGTAATCCGCATTCAAATTTTTTCTACCAAAATGAATCGCCTCGCACTTTATCAGGGTTGAAGAAAATGAAGGTTTAACTCATTTTATTTTAACTCAAAAGTAAAGTGGCACTCCTAGCATATGACACGAGTGTCCCAGACCAGGATGAACATGAAATCCCCATCCGGATCTGGAATGGCATTTAAAGGGCTTGATAATGAGACCCAGCTGGTCGGGCCTCCATTCATTACCGCAGGAACACACACTACACAAAACCTACGGGGTCAATGAGTGATCCCTCGCTGTCCTCCTGGGGGTCATCACACCACCGGTGGGATCTCCCGGTCCCGCCCAAATCTACAGCATTTTTCGTGGGTCGCCGGAGAACCCACTACCATTGGTGGATGTGGGGTGTGTGGCACGTAACCTTCGACAGAACCGAAAGACCCCACTGGCGGGAAATTCATCCCTTGGTTTAATACTGCGGTATTGTGGCCAAATCACTTCAGAGAACCAACTGGGATTGTGGAATAGAATAGCACAGCACAGTGAAGGCACAATCAGTATTTTGGAGACTGCACCGGTATTTCTAATCTCACTCTCCCACTGGTTCCTTCCCATGGCCTTTAGTATTTCCTGTTCACGCAACGAACAGGTATATTTTTGAATAACTTTCCTTCCGTGGTTTGTGGCAGAGAACTCCACAGTGGATCCATTCTTTGTGTGAGGATATTTTCTGACCTCTGTTTCAATGGTCTGTGCTCATCTTAAATTTGAGTTCTCTTATTACTGAATATCGGAAATAGTTGAACTCCAAACCCACGCCAATGTGGTGACTCTGAACTGCTCTGTTTCCTTTCCGGCAAGCCACTCAGTTCAAGTCAAGGCACCTGCTCAAGGGCAATTGGGATGGACAATAAACGCTGGCCTTGCCTCGCATCACTCAAACAAATAAAACCAAAACCTTAACAGAACCCTTCCGAATCACCCATAGGCTCTCTCAGCCGTGGCATAAAAAAACATCCAAGCTCCTCAAATCTCTCTTCAAAATTTATTTCCTTCACAAAATGGGGAGGGTGGATGTGGAATGTATCTTTCCTCTCCTTGATGAATATAGAACTCGGGGACACTGTTTAAAATAAGTGGTCGTTCATTTAAGACAGATGAGGAGAAATGTCATGAATCTCTGGAACTCTCTTCCTCAAAAGTCAGTGGAAGCAGAGTCTTTGAATATTTTCAAGGGTAGATTCTTGATCAACAACGGGGTGAACGGTTATCGGCGTGGGCAGGAATGAGGGGTTGAGGTTACAATCAGATCAGCTGTGACCTTACAGAATGGCGGAACAGGCTCGAGGGGTCGAGTGGCATACTCCTGCTCCTAATTTGTATATCCGTGTGTTCAAGTACCTAAAACTGCACGCTTAGCCCCAATAATGGTCCAACTAAGGTATTGTGCAAGGTTAATAACTTCACATCTTAACTATAGCTCCCATGTTGTTTCCATCTGGATCTGCTGGTTTTCCCAAGGTTGGTGCTTGGCGTGGGAAGTCTCAGCGAGCGCAATCGCCTCGTTAACTTTTTCTTCATCAGGTGAAAAGGTCATTGATTTTCATGCTTCCATTTCTACCAGTTTGTCCACACACACCCCCACCGCTAACCCACTCTCCACTCCAGTTTCCTCCCAGAAGTCCCAAAAATCGTGCTTGTTAGGTGAATTAGACATTCTGAATTCTCCCTCCGTGTACCCGAACAGGCGCCGGAATGTGACGACTGGGGGATTTTCACAGTAATTTCATTGTACTGTTAATGTAAGCCTACTTGTGACAATAATTTTTCTTTAAAATAAATTTAGAGTACCCAATTCATTTTTTTCAATTAAAAGGCAATTTAGCACGGCCAATCCACCTACCCTGCACATCTTTTAGGTTGTGAGGGCAAAACCCACGCAAACACGGGGAGAATGTGCAAACACCACACGGACAGTGACCCACAGCTGGGATCGAACCTGGGACCTCAGCACCGTGAGGCAGCAGTGCTAACCATCACGCCACTGTGACAATAACAAAGATTATTATTACTCCCCGCCACCCCACCCCCACACATACATCTTCCTCGGACTCGCCAACACTAAGGGCATTCAAATGGTCATTGGATAGATATATGGACGATAAGGGAATAGTGTAGATGGGCTTTAGAGGGGTTTCACGGTCGGTGCAACATCGAGGGCCGAAGGGCCTGTAATGTTCTATGTTCCTTACTTCTCCATTTTTTTGTTACTTTTTAAATGTCACTCATTTGTAATATCTTCCAGTTCTGATAATGGACCCAGACATTGGAAGGCAACTTGTGAAATGCTTGGATCCAAGCCCTCCCCCTGTTTCTATGCCGAGGGCGAACTCCACCTCCACATGCACAGGGCTCAGCTTAACGCAGCTAAAGTTGGTGCACAGAGCCACTTCATAGATTATCATAGAATTTGCAGTGCAGAAGGAGGTCATTCGGCCCATCGAGTCTGCAACAGCTCTTGGAAAGAGCACCCTACCCAAGGTCAACACCTCCACCCTATCCCCAAAACCCAGTAACCCCACCCAACACTAAGGGCAATTTTGGACACTAAGGGTAATTTATTATGGCCAATCCACCTAACCTGCACACCTTTGGACTGTGGGAGGAAACCAGAACACCCGGAGGAAACTCACGCACACACGGGGAGGATGTGCAGACTCCACACAGACAGTGACCCAGCAGGGAATCGAACCTGGGACCCTGGAGCTGTGAAGCAATTGTGCTATCCACAATGCTACCGTGCTGCCCCTAATCAGAACCCGAATGAGTAGGTTCTTTCCGGAAGTGGAGGACAAGTGTGAACGGTGCCAGGGAGGCCTGGCCAACCACACCCCCATGTTCTTGGTTTGCCCCAGAATTGCCGAGTACTGAACAACCTTTTTTTGAAGCATTGTCCAGGGTTGTGGGAGCGAGTATGGAGCCACACCCAAAAATGACAGACTTCGGGGTCTCGGTCCAGCCAGATCTCTTCATGGGGAGGGAGGCCAACTCTTTGCCCCCCTGATCACCCGGTGGTGAATCGTGCTTGGCTGACGATCGGCAGCACTACCCAAGACTGCAGACTGGCTGTCCGACCTGACGGAATTGTACAAACTAGAGAAAGCAAAATTTGCCAGCCGAGGGTGGGAAGAGGGCTTCTACAGGATGCGTAAGCTGTTCACCAACTTGTTCCAGAATCTGTTTGTAGCCAATAATCAATGAAGTAAGGGAGTGGGGGGAGGGGGGAGACACAAGCGAGTCATGAGATAAAAAGGTACAGGAAAGATGGGGGGAGGACACACAGGAAGTCGAGATGGACAAGGGACTATAACTGTGGATTGACATCAGTAAATATGCACCCAGGCCAAACTGGGAACTGCAACAAAGGGGGGGTCACGGCCAGAGCAGGAGGGAAAGCAATTGTATGTAATTATCTGTACTGACATCTGCGTGTCTATAAACCTTCTTTTATTTCTTGCTCATTTTAGTTATGTTTTGTTTCTTTTCCTCTGATCGGCACGGCTGTGTAAAGTGTAACATATAACATATGAATTGTGAAATACAAAATGTGAAAACTCAATAAAAACATTTTTGAAAAAAAGAAAGGACAACTTGGGTTGGATTCTCCGGTCGTCGACACCAAAATCGTGTTCGGCGATCGGCCGGAGAATGAATGGTTCCCGACCAAATCGGGGTGGCGCCGCTTTTGCAATGCTGCACCCCATCCAAAGCGGTGTGCTCTCCGAGAATGCCACGTGACATATCGACAGCCTCAGGACATTGCCTGAGGCCCAATCCCCCGATTCACCGACACCGACAGGCCATGTTCCCGACAGCATCGGTTGCGTGTGGTCTCATCGGTCGGGATCGTGGCGTGGCAGCTGCGGACTCAGTCCGCCGCCGCTACAGTCTGGGGAGGCCAATCCACAGGTAAGGGGGGGACTTTATTAGGGGCTGGGGGCACTGTGGGGGGCGGGGGGTCGTCCATGGCACACAAGCCGGCGAAAGGGAGGTGGCTAGTTCACGGGCCAGGGCCACGAGAGGCTGCCATATCAACAGCTAGAGCCGGGAGCTCTATGCTGCCGACATGCTAGCCCCCGGTCAAACAGAAGATCGGTGGCCGTTTTACGACATTTTTTCTGTCACAAAATATCACCTTTCCAACGCCGGCGTGGGGACATTGCCTCAGAATCAGAGAAGCCAGCCCCCTATATTTTGAGGGGGCCTTTTCTGTGTTCTTTTTATAAATAATTAGTTTTATCCTTAGTGTTTGTCCTGTGCCTTGCAGCTATCTGTCTCCATGTGACTACATCCCCTTTTATTGAATGGGTCAGAAATCACTCATGCGTCACCTTTTTTTCCTGCTTATCCCCAGATATTTCTTTGAGGAGCTCTCAGGTGGGCGAAGGATGACATGTCTTTTTGAAATCAGTGCTCTCTGGCCCTGAAGAACTCCCATTTCTCAAGGCGCTCCCCAATCTTATTCCATTTTATCGACTGTCTGGGCATAAATCTGTCGTAAAAATTCCGCCATAGTCCCAGAGGCTGCTTTCCCCTTTGAGGGGAGAGCTGACTAGTGGTGATTTTTTATTTTTTTATTTAGAGTACCCAATTCATTTTTTCCAATTACGGGGCAATTTAGCGTGGCCAATCCACCTAGCTTGCACATTTTTGGGTTGTGGGGGCGAAATCCACACAAACACAGGGAGAATGTGCAAACTCCACATGGACAGTGACCCAGAGCCGGGATCGAACCTGGGACCTCGGCGCTGTGAGGCCGCAGTGCTAACCCACTGCGCCACCGTGCTGCCCCTGACTGCTGGTGATTTAACCTGAGGATCACAACACCTCAGGCGAGGAGCAAGGTTGTGAAAGCGGGACCTTCAGCCGGTAGGGGAATTGAACTCATGCTGCTAGCCTCGCTCTGCATCACAAACCAGCTGTCTAGCCCACTGAGCTAAACTTTGTGGTAGGCAAGGGTTTAAAATGAATAATTTCAATGACTTTTTTTGAAGGAAAGGAACACAAAAAAACAATCAAAGAGAGTCACTTAAAGTGGTTGCCATGGTTTTAATTGCTGATAACAGCCCCTGAAGCAGGCTGTATGGTACAGAATAACTAGATAAACATGAATGTAGACATGTTTCATAAACCTCGTTATGTTTCTGTGGCCAACTCTGACATGCAAGGACACTGTCAAACAGTGGCC
The DNA here is from genome assembly GCF_902713615.1 of Scyliorhinus canicula. NCBI lineage: Eukaryota > Metazoa > Chordata > Chondrichthyes > Carcharhiniformes > Scyliorhinidae > Scyliorhinus > Scyliorhinus canicula. Next base: position 271,456,738 of record NC_052147.1, read on the forward strand.
TTTTATCCTGAGCTGGGAAAAGGTACTGAGGTTATAGTCTGCCCTCTATGAGGCATTTCACACCAAGCACCAACCTTGGAAAAGCTACCGTTTACTCCTTATCTGGATAATAGCTTGCGAACTGCAGCCCAGTTGGTAGCGCACTCGCATCTGAATCTGAAGGTTGCAGGTTCCACTCCAGGCCTTGAGCACAAAAGCCAAAGCTGGCACTTTAGTCCAGAACCGAGGGTGCGCTGCGTGAGTCAGAGATGCCATCTTTCAAGGTGAGAGCCGAGGCTGAGGTCCTTGTCTGCACTCTCGGGTGATGTCACGGCACTATTTCTGTCCAGTATTTAGAAATCAATCCACTCCACAAAAAACAGATTATCCGATCACTCTGTCATTACTGCCTGTGGAAACTTGCTGTGCACAAATTAGTTGCTGTCTTAATAATAATAATCTTTATTATTGTCACAAGTCGGCTTACATTAACACTGCAATGTGAAGTCACTGTGAAAAGCCCCTCGTCGCCACATTCTGGCGCCTGTTCAGGTACACAGAGAGAAAATTCAAAATGTCCCATTCACCTAACAAGCATGTGTTTGGGGACTTGTGGGAGGAAACCAACGCAAACATGGGGAGATCATGCAGACTCCACATAGTCACCCAAGCCAAGAATCGACCCTGGGACCCTGGCTCTGTGAAGCAACAGTGCTAACCACTGCTGTCGTTCCTACAACGGTGACTGTTCTTCAGCAACGCACTAAATTGCCTGTCTTGATTGCAGCCAGTGTAAAAAATAACTCACTTTGCCTTGAAGGGTACAGATATAAGGACTCTTAGCGTGCTCACAATATGTGTGCAAATGTAATGTGCACTGTTACTGAGGCATAAATGGTGCTCCTTTATTTCACTTTCTGCATCTTATTTGACTGCAATTTACCCATACCCTGATCCGAGTGCTCTCACTAAGATGGTGGATGTTCCTGTTGACCTCGCCATTCTTAGCTGCCAATGTGACGGAAAGACAGCTAACGAATGGGTCAGTCACCTCAGCGGGTGCCACGCTCCGGAAAACCCTGGGCCGTTATTTAGTCTGAAAATTAAATGACTGCGTCTGTACTTTTTTAAGAAACTGTTCTGAAGGCCGTCTGTGCTGAAGTTTCATTTTCTTTTGAGGCAGAGTTCTTCTCGCCATTGAGTTGCAGTCTGAAATTATACCTTTCTTCTCTTGGTTATGTTATGTAGCATTTAAATGTTTCTATATTGGCTCGTTATCAGATCCCATTAAGCTATCAAACAAAACAGGCAGAACGTTTAACTTGAATGTTTCCCCCCTCTCCTCCTTTCTTCCAGGGAAATGTGACATTTTCCTGCATGGAGCCCCACACCGTTCCGGTTACGTTCCTGGCTTCCAGCAGTTACCTGCTGCTCCCTGGTAAGCCGCAAATGGACGGACTTTCTGTCAGCTTCCAATTCCGCACCTGGAACAAGGATGGTCTGCTGCTGTACAATGAATTCTACGAAGCATCTGGAATCCTCTACATTTACCTCAACAAGGGGAAGCTCAAAATAAATGTTCATACATTATCGTGGAGCCAAGCTGACATCACCACAGGTAATTGCAACAGTCAATTTTGCTGCCACTGGTGACAGCGGGAGGAATTCTGAGAACGCAGGGAAACACTTATCTCCGAGCACTTCAATTTAGGCGGTTAATTATCTTCTGAAAGCGTAGCACACCGGGGCTGAGAAAGATGAGAGTTGCGAGGGAAAGGGGGATTGCAGTTTACTGGAGGAAGAAGATCAGAGTTTAAAGGAAAGGAACAATTAGAGGCAGTTTGATTTGAGGAAGAAAAACAGGCAAGTTTTAAGAAAGGACATTTGTCTGGCGAGTTTCAAAATAATCGGTTTCAAAATAATCACAGGAGGAGGAATTTCCAGGGAGATTTTATAATTGCAACATTTACTAGGCAGGGACAGCAAAAACATTATTTTCAATGCCATGATACTCAAGACAAGACCATAGCTTTAAGCTGGTGAAAGGTAAATGTAGGTCAAATAGTTTTACTTTTGGCACAAAGGGTGATTTGGAGTTGTAATGGGTTTTGGGGAGCAATGGATCAGGTCAGGACACTGGTCTCATTTAAGAAACTGGTTGACACTATACCGTGAGGGGACAGTAAGATTCCAATTTTAAACAGATGAGCTAGTTGGAATGAAATGGCTTCTTCTGTGCATCAGCAATGTGTACGATATTTATCATGCATTCAATGTTTGTGTATGATAATCATTTTTTACAGGAGTTAAATTTTCCCCTTGCTTGAGTACATAATCCAGGTTAATATTTCAGTGCAGCCATGCACGGAACATGCTCTACTGCCGAGGGTGCCTTTACTGAAACAGTTCAATAATTTGCCTATTGAGGTGGATTAAAATATCTCACAACATGTTTGCAAAGATGAGCTGGAGGTCCATGCCACCCACCAACACTTAAACAGAGTAAGCTGTTAGTCTCACTGAGATATGTTTGCGGATGGCCCTTGCTGAACAGCAATGCTGACGGCACTTGAAAAAAATGTCAGTTGTTAAGTTCTCTGGGATGCCTTGTGGATTCACAACCTGCCATGAAAATGCAAGTATTTTGATTTTATCCTTCAAGTGCCACACATGTGCACATCCAGTTTCATTGTGAAAAACGAGATGGGAGATCCGCTAGTTTTTGAAGGAACTTCTTGAAAGGTGGAAAGTGTGGCAGCAAGATTTTTTAAAATCAGCTTCTCTGCAAGATTGCTAGTTTGATTTGTGTTCCCTGGTAATGTAATTCAACCAAGCCTGTAGATTACTGATGAGGCAGCAACCCTTGGGAATTCAGAATGCAACATTGTCAAAATTAGGGGCAGCAGGGTAGCACAGTGGCTAGCACAGTTGCTTCACAGCTCCAGGGTCCCAGGATCGATTCCAGGCTTGGGTCACTGTCTGTGCGGAGTCTGCACATTCTCCCCGTGTCTGCGTGGATTTCCTCCGGATGCTCCTGTTTCCTCCCACAGTCCAAAGATGTGCGGGTTAGGTGGATTGGCCATGCTAAATTGCCCTTAGTGTTAAAAAAAAGGTTAAGTGGGGTTATTGGGTTACGGGGATAGGATGGAGACATGGGCTTGAATAGGGTGCTCTTTCCAAGGGCCGGTACAGACTCGATGAGCCAAATGGCCTCCTTCTGCACTGTAGATTCTATGATAAAACGCTGGACATTATGCAGAACAAAAGGAGAGAACCTGCATCTATATTGCACCTGTCAGCCGTAGGAAGTTCCGCAGCTCTTCATACCCAGTGTCTCAGTTTTAAAATAGTCACAATTTAAATGAGGGATAGAGTACTGTTGTATGGAGATGCTTGTGGGATATTTTATCTAGCGAAGAGAAAATGAATGAATTCATGATGTTTCAAGAATAATGTCTAACTTCCAAAATTCTTCAATCCATTGGTCCCATTTCAATGCATTGGATTGGATGCAAAATGGGTAATATAGCAAAAAAAATGAAATGGAAATTATTTTGTCCTTCAATTTATTTTATCTTGCAAGAATTCCTTTTTCTCTACACACAGATGTATGTGTAAATACATTTTTGTTAGTTATGCTGATCTCAAAATGTGTCAAAGCCTTGTTTGCATTCAGAAGAGTTCAGGTAGTTTCTATTATTAATACAGGAAAATGCCTCCAAGGTCCTGACACCAAAGCACTTAGATGGTCAATGTGAGTCAAGCTTTGCTCCCACTGGCTTTTTAGATGAATAATTAATTTGACCGGGAGGCAGATAAACAAATGCACTCAGGCTTTGTGTTGTTTTCAGAGATCTATACCACATTACAAAGAGCAAATTAGTTGCTTTGCCCATCTTCCCGAAAACCTCTCAAATGACTCCGGTGCATCAAACAGATCCAACATCGGAGCACCAGGAAGTTTTTCCTGAAATTCAGGGCACGTACAATGGTCCTCCCAGGTGCTGATGATTAGGACAAGTTTAACCTACCTTGTGCAAGCGAGGCAGCTTTGTTGGAAGCTCCTTGCCCGGAGGAAGTCTCTGATCTAACAAGTGCATCAATTAGTTCTGTCTTGATATTGTGTCAATGCAAGATATCTACAGCAAGTTAACATGAAGTGTATGAAATATGAAACAGGACAGTTGCATTAAATAAAGACCATCAAAATGATTTTTTTCTCCGAATCAGTTAAATATGTTGTACATGCGCATCGATTTGATCAGTACCTGAAAGTAATAATTTAATGTGTGTGATGCACTGTCAATTACGACGAGACAAGAGTAGAGAGTAATCGAGGCTTTATTACACAGAGATGTGTGGCCTCCTACAGCTGCTTCCAAAATTGGTTGCAGTTCGGAGAGCACACACATTTATACTCCGCCTACTGGTGGAGCCAGCAGGCAGGGATCTACCCCCGTACCAGTAGTACAGGGGTCTTACCGTAATGCCTTTGTATGCAGTGCAGTATATAAAATATAATACAACAGTGGTGACTACCAGAGTGTGAACTCATCATCACGACTGAAACTATTCCCTCAGCATTCCAGTTGATAACAATTCATGAAGAAAACATGGTGGAAGTTCTAAAGTTATAGATTCCCCTGCTGAGTCTTTCAATGACACAAACCAGAAAGGCCCAAGGTTGTGGCTGATCTGTAGGAGTGTTAGCAATTCGGATGGTTAATTGTGGCTGTGTTTGAAGGGATGTGGAGATCTTTTTCACAACCCAAAATAAAGCAGGGTGACACGGTGGCACAGTGGTCAGCTCTGCTGCCTCACAGCACCAAGAACCCGGGTTCAATTATGGCCTTGGTGACTGTACGCTCTCCCTGTGTCTGCGTGGGTTTCCTCCGGGTGCTCCAGATTCTTCCCACAGTCCAAAGATGTGCAGGTTAGGTGGATTGGTCATGCTGAATTGCTCCTTAATTACGAGGGATGTAAAGGTTAGGTTATGCGGTTATGGGGGTTGGTCAGGGTGGACAGTGTCATAATATCCACTCATGTATAATGAGATGCAGACAGGCAGTGATTGACACATAGGATGACCAGTAAGCATACAACACAGTACAGCCAATAGGCAGGACACTACCACTATAAAGCCAGAGGGCACTAGGTTTCCCGCTCTCTCGGGACCCAGCTACTGAGACAGTCAGAGTCCACGAGCTAGCAAGTGCCAGCACCATGCGGTAGCCAGTAAGTCTGGTCAGGCTACTACAAGGTCACCAGTCAGATCTGTATAATGTCGACCCACAGCTGAATATGTATAGCAGTTCTATAGTTGAATAAAACAGTGTTGGAGCTTCTCCAGTGTAAGACGTCTGTTTCTAACTTCCCTGCATCGAGTGCAGTCCACATCGAACCAACCTGCCTAACACATCAGACAGGGGAGTGTAAATGGGTAGAATGCCCATTCGAAGAGTCGGTGCAGACTCAATAGGTCGAATGGCCTCCTTCTGTACTGCAGGGATTCTATGATTCTAAAGCCATTCGGCCCACTGTACCTGGCTCTTTGGCAGAGCTCCCCAACTAGCCCCACTCCCCTACCCTTTTCCTGCAGACCTAATTTGTTTTCTTTATCCAGTCAGAGACTTATCCAATTTCCTTTTGGAAATTACTGTTTGAATCTCCTTTCAACACCCTTTCAGGTAGCAAGGCTCAAATTGTAACACCTTGCTTCAGAAAAAATGAAATGCTTTTCATCTCAGCTTTCGCTCTTTTGCAAATTACCTTGAATCTGAGGCCCCTGGTTACCATTGTGGTCGCCGGTGGGAACTGTTTCTCCATATGTGCTCTATCAAATTTTCACTTTGTGAGAATGGAATTTCACCCGGGTGCAATTGGAAGCAGAGGCAAAATCGGTTCGCAGGTGAAGATTGGCCTACTGTGGGCAAGGTTCAACAAGGAACGCTTCACTGCCTCGAGAGTCAGCAGCCTCCACGTCAAGATAATTGTGAGGGCAAATCAGACAGCGCTGTGTCTGGAAAGCAGCAGGGGAAAGATCTCGGGCATCTGCTGGGCTATTTTCTTACAATGTGCAATGCATTTTGGCATCATTTTCACAGACAGCTTTGAAGAAAAGAAGTGCTTGAGCATTATATTTTCCGAGAAGCAGTTTTGGTCGCATTAAATCTGCTCAAGGTGACCGTGCTGCATAAATCCAAGCAGCACTCGGGACAACTGACCTTTGTCGGAACAGGTGATATTTACTGCGTCGGTTTAGGAATTCCGAACTAATCTCTCCAGCCTTCTTGTTGCGTCCACAAAGTTCAACAATAGGAAGATAATTTGGCAGTTTTTGTTAGACTTAAAGTCTTCATTTATCGCAGACGAACAGACAAACTAAAACCAGGATTAGACCATTCGGCCCTTCAATTCTTTCCATTTCAATAAAGTCATGGCTCAGCTCCTCCACACTATTTCCTTATTCTCTGATTTCATCAGAATCAAATCATTGGGTGATCTCTGCCTTGAATAAAACAACACTGAGTATATTGTTGATGAGACATCATAAATTATGTTCCTCTATAAAATACCATGTGCAAGATTTTCAGTTACATTGGTAACCAGTAAAAAATGTACCCCAAAGATGTGAGGGGAAGCATAGAAGGCCAGCAGGCCACATCCAACAAGGGGGAATTTAACCATCTTCCCTTGACATTCATTGACCTGGTCAATGCCGAATCCCCCCACCATCAACATCCTGGGAGTTACCATTAACCAGAAACTTCTCCTGGTCCAACCATATAAATACTGTGGCTGCAAGTGGAGCAAGTCAGAGGTTTGGAATTCTGTGGTGAGTAACTCACCTCCTGACTCCCCAAAGTCTGTCCACCATCTACAAGGCATATGTCATTCGTGCGATGGAATCTTCCTCACTTGCCTTAATGAGTGCAGATCCATCAACACTCAAGAAGCAGGACAAAGCAGCCTGCTTTTAATTGCCATCTTATTCCACCACATCGGACATCCGCTTCCTCCACTACAATAGCAACTGCGTGTACCATCTGTAAGGTGCATTGCAACAACTCACCAAGGCTCCTTCAATAGCATCTTCCAAACCGGTGACCTCAACCACCTAGGACAGAGGGCAGCACGGTAGCATTGTGGATAGCACAATTGCTTCACAGCTCTAGGGTCCCAGGTTCGATTCCGGCTTGGGTCACTGTCTGTGCGGAGTCTGCACATCCTCCCCGTGTCTGCGTGGATTTCCTCCGGATGCTCCTGTTTCCTCCCACAGTCCAAAGATGTGCGGGTTAGGTGGATTGGCCATGATAAATTGCCCTTAGTGTTCAAAATTGCCCTTAGTGTTGGGTGGGGTTACTGGGTTATGGGGATAGGGTGGAGGTGTTGACCTTGGGTAAGGTGTTCTTTCCAAGAGCCGGTGCAGACTCGATGGGCCGAATGGCCTCCTTCTGCACTGTAAATTCTATTTTTAAATAAAGGTCAGCAGATGCACGGGAATGCCACCACTGGCTAATTCTCCTCCAAATCGCACACCATCCTGACTTGGAAATATTTTGCCGTTCCTTCACCATCTCTGCGTCAAAATCCTGGGACTCCCTCCCAAACAGCATTGTGGGTGTGCTACATCACATAGACTGCAGCGGTTCCAGAAGCCAGCTCATCACCACTTTCTCAAGGGCAATTGGGGAAGGGCAATAAATGCCAGTGGTGCCTGTGAAAAGAATTTTAAAAATAGATCTCCTGCAGCATTGTTCACATGAGCAAGTAAGGAAATGTTCATCAATAAAGGGGGAGAAAGTATTGCAATCATGTATTGTCACAGCACAAAAGGAAGCAATTCAGCCACTCTGTCTGTGCCCACTGTTTGAAAGTGTATTCCAATTAGTCCTATTCTCCTGTTTTTCGCCTTAGCTCTGCATTCCTTTTTGTCTTCAATTATTTATCCAATAGTCTTTTGAAAGTCAGTATTGAATCTGTTTCCACATTTCAGATTATAATACCCCGCTGCATTAAAACAATTGTGCTCATCTCTTTCCTGCTTCTTTTACCAATTATTTTAAATCTGTATTCTCTGGTTGTCAACTCTCTTGTCATTGGAAATCGTTTTGACTTATCTGCTGAATCAAAACACTGAAAAAGTTTGAGTGCCTCTCAGGACTCTCTCCTTAAACTTTTCTGCTTGAAGGAGAATGATCTTAGTTTCCCTCCTTATTCCTAATGAGTGCCAACCCTCATCGGTACGGTAGCACAGTGGTTAGCATGGTTGCTTCACAACGCCAGGGACCCGGTTTCGATTCCCGCCTTAGATCACTGTCTGTGCGGATTCTGCACGTTCTCCCCGTGTCTGCGTGGGTTTCCTCCGGGTGCTCCGGTTTCCTCCCACAAGTCCTGAAAGACGTGCTTGTTAGGTGAATTGGACATTCTGAATTCTCCCTCAGTGTACCCGAACAGGCGCCTTAGTGTGGCGACTCGGGGATTTTCACAGTAACTTCATTGCAATGTTAATATAAGCCTACCTATGACACTAATAAATATTTTTATTATTATCTCTGGGTGCCTATCCAGTAAATCTCTTCTCCATCCTTGCCATCTATCCTGATGTGTGATGGAATGCCCAGAATTGGTTGTGAGGTTCAGTGTCATAACCAGTGCTAACGGAAAAATGCTACATGTATGACTCCGGGTGGGATCTGGTTTAGCACAGGCTGGTTTAGCACAGTGGGCTAAACAGCTGGCTTGTAATGCAGAACAATGCCAGCAGCACGGGTTCAATTCCCGTAACGGCCTCCCCGAACAGGCGCCGGAATGTGGCGACTCGGGTCTTTTCACAGTAACTTCATTGAAGCCTACTTGTGACAATAAGCAATTATTATTATGATTGAACTTTGGCACATGTGGCATAGGCTCATTTGGCACACACGATCGAGCTCAACCAATATCCATTCCCATTGAAGTGGAGGCGTGAGGCATATCAGAGAAGTATCAGCTGTTAGTCATAACATGAAATATCCTTAAATGTCCTTGCAATAACATCTATTAAAAGCTTACTTTTAGTAGAATATTTTAAGATGAGCTAGATTCCAAACCATCGCTGTCTCTTCAAAAATGATATAATTGCAGAGCTGTTAAAACATTCATTAAGCTGCGAGAAAGTTGTAACTTGATTGGTACAATTTCCCAATTTTCTTTCGGCTCCCCGCATCTACCAGGGTCAGTTTTATGAGAGAACTACATTTAACTGCACTTGACTGAATCCTGGCTTTTTATCTGCTGTGCAATAAATTATCTGAGCTTGAAGATAATTTTTTAAAGTGGGATGTGCTGAAGAGCTCATCAGAGAAATTGCTTGGAGGAGTTACTGAACCCAGCAAAAAGAGTAAGCTGCATTAACATGTGGTGGAGATGTCAAGATCACTGTGAGAAGGTGAGTGAAGGATTGTGTCTGCTGGCGCTCATTCCATTTCTCCACACTTGTCAGAGTCACTAACATTATCCACACAGTCTTCAAGACGTCAGCAAGATCCATGGTCCATCAAAATATCTATTTCCCTTCAATCAAAGGTCAGCAAGGAGAGAGATGTCCATTATGTCAGCCAAGGGCTTGGTTTTCAAATTGGGGTTCGAAACTCGGTGTCTGGCTAAACTCCAGTTCCCGACCCCATGCCGCTTCTGCATCATCCATGTGCTGTGATCCTTCATAAGTAAAGGCCATAATTGGAGCAGATACTAACACTCTCCAAGGAGATGAAGATAGCTGTTGGAGCAGGAGCGTCAAAGGGAAAATGGCAACTGTGATATGGCCTGCCTCTGCTTTGCACAAGAGAGGAAGTAGGAATTTGAAGGTGGGCAGCAAGGCATCACAATGGTTAGCACTGTTGTTTCACAGTGCCAGTGTCCCGGGTTGGATTCATGCTTGGGTCACTGTCTGTGCGGAGTCTGCACATTCTCCCCGTGTCTGCGTGGGTTTCCTCCGGGTGTTCCAGTTTCCTCCCACATGTCCCGAAAGAGGGGCGCGATTCTCCCATGCCACGCTGTACCGGAGAATCAATGTTTACGCCATTTTCCCGCGTGACGCCGGTCCGACGCCGTCCCGCCATTCTCCCAACCGGCGGGAACGGCTTCGTCGGGATCTGTGCCGCGCACGTTGGAGAATCCGCCGAGAGGGCAATCGAGGCGCTTCAGACAGGCCCCCGCTATTCTCCGGCATTGGATGGGCCGAAGTCCCGACTGGGGTCATGCCATCGCCGTTCAACCCTGCAAAACTGAATCGTCAGCCAGTCGTGCTTCCTCCCTTCCTCCCCCCCCAGACCGCCCACTTCCTTCCTCCCTCACCCCAGCCCCTCCTTCTTTACTCTCACCCCAGGCCCCCTTCCTTCCTCCCCCCTCCCTCCTCCCTTCCTCCCTCCTCCCTTCCTCCCTCCCCATCTCCACTCCCCCACTTCCTCCCCCCACTTCCTCCCCCTTCTTCTCCCCCTTCCTCCCCCACTTCCTCCACCCCTTCCTCCCCTTCCCCTCCCTCCCCCTTCCTCCCTCCCCCTACCTCCCTCCACCTTCCGCCCCCTTCCTCCCTCCCCCCTTCATCCCTCTCCCCTTCCTCCCTCCCCACCTCCACTCCCCCCTTCCTCCCCCCACTTCCTGCCCCCTTCCTCACCCCCTTCCTCCCCCTTCCTCCACCCCTTTCTCCCCTTCCCATTCCTCCCCCTTCCTTTCTCCCCCTTCCCATTCCTCCCCCCTTCCTTTCTCCCCCCTTCCTTTCTCCCCCCTTCCTTTCTCCCCCTTCCTTTCTCCCCCCTTCCTTCCTCCTCCCCTTCCTTCCTGCACCCCTTCCGCCCTTCCTTCCTTCACCCCCAGCCCCCTGTCCTTCCTCCCGCACAGCCCCCATTCCTTCCTCCCCCCCAGCCCTCCCTTCCTTCCTCCCCCAGCCCTCCCTATCTTCCTCCCCCTTCCTTCCTCCCCCTTCCTTCCTCCCCCCTTTCTTTCTGCCCCAGCCCCCCTTCCTTCCTCCCTCTTTCCTTCCTCCCCCCTTCCTTCCTCCACCTCCAGCCCCCGTTTCCTTCCTCCCTCCACCACAGGCCCCCCTTCCTTCCTAGCCCCCCAGCCCCCGTTTCATTCTTCCCTCCAGCACAGGCACCCCTTCGTTCCTCCCCCCCAGCCCCACTTCCTTCCTCCTCCTCCTCCCTTCCTTCCTCCTCCCCTTCCTTCCTCCTCCCCAGCCCCCCTTCCTTCCTCCCCCCAGCCCCCCTTCCTTCCTCCCCCCCCAGCCCCCCTTACTTCCTCCCGCTTCCTTCCTCCCCCCTTCCTTCCTCCCCCCTTCCATCCTCCTCCCCTTCATTCCTCCTCCCCAGCCCCCTTCCTTCCTCCCCACCAGCCCCCCTTCCTTCCTCCCCCTTCCTTCCTCTCCCCCTTCCTCCCCCTTCCTCCACCCCTTCCTCCCCATCCCATTCCTCCCCCCTTCCTTTCTCCCCCCTTCCTTTCTCCCCCCTTCCTCCCCCCTTCCTTCCTCCTCCCCCCTTCCTTCCTGCAACCCTTCCGCCCTTCCTTCCTTCACCCCCAGCCCCCCTTCCTTCCTCCCCCACAGCCCCCCATTCCTTCCTCCCCCCAGCCCTCCCTTCCTTCCTCCCCCCAGCCCTCTCTTCCTTCCTCCCCCCGGCCCCCCTTCCTTCCTTCACCCCCAGCCCCCCTTCCTTCCTCCCCCCCAGCCCCCCTTCCTTCCTCCCCCTTCCTTCCTCCGCCCCAGCCCCCCTTCCTTCCGCCCTTCCTTTCTTCCCCATCCTCCCTCCCCCTTCCTCCCCCCTCCTCTCCCCCTTCCTCCTCCCTCCTCTCCCCCTTCCTCACTCCCTCCTCTCCCCCTTCCTCCCTCCCTTACCCTTCCACTCCCCCTTCCTCCCCCTTCCTTCCCCTTCCTCCCCTTCCTCCCCCTCCCCTTCCTCCCCCTCCCCTTCCTCCCCCTCCCCTTCCTCCCCCCTTCCTCCCCTCCCTTCCTCCCCCTTCCTCCTCCTCCCCCCTTCCTCCCCTCCTTCCTCCCCCTTCCTCCTTCCCCTTCCCCCTCCTCTCCCCCCCAGCCCCCCTTCCTTCCTTCACCCCCAGACCCCCTTCCTTCCTTCACCCCCAGCACCCCTTCCTTCCTCCCCCCCAGCCACCCTTCCTTCCTCCCCCCTTCCTTCCTCCTCCCCAGCCCCCTTCCTTCCTCCCCCCCTTCCTTCCTCCCCCCAGCCCTCCCTTCCTTCCTCCCCCAGCCCCCCTTCCTTCCTTCACCCCCAGCCCCCCTTCCTTCCTCCCCCCAGCCCTCCCTTCCTTCCTCCCCCTTCCTTCCTCCCCCTTCCTTCCTCCCCCATTCCTTCCTCCTCCCCAGCCCCCTTCCTTCCTCCGCCCCAGCCCCCCTTCCTTCCGCCCTTCCTTTCTTCCCCTTCCTCCCTCCCCCTTCCTCCCCCCTCCTCTCCCCCTTCCTCCCCCCTCCTCTCCCCCTTCCTCCTCCCTCCTCTCCCCCTTCCTCCCTCCCTCCTCTCCCACTTCCTCCCCCTCCCCTTCCTCCCCCTCCCCTTCCTCCCCCTTCCTCCCCTCCTTCCTCCCCCCTTCCTCCCCTCCTTCCTCCCCCCTTCCCCCTCCTCTCCCCCCTTCCTCCCTCTTCCACTCCCCCCTTCCTTCCCCCCTTCCTCCCTCTTCCACTCCCCCCTTCCTTCCCCCCTTCCTCCCCTCTTTCATCCCCCTTTCTCCCTCCACCTTCCTTCCCCCACCTTCCTCCCTCCCCTTCCTCCCCCCTTCCCTCCTCCGCCTTCCTTCCTCTCTCCCCCTTCCTCCCCCCTTCCCTCCTCCCCCCTTCCTTCCTCCCCCCTTCCTACCTCCCCCTTCCTTCCTCCCCCCTTTGTTCCTTCCTCCCCCTTCCTTCCTCCCCCCCTTCCTCCCTCCACCACAGGCCCCCCATCCTTCCTCCCCTCCAGCCCCCCTTCCTTCCGCCCCTTCCTTCCTCCCCCTTCCTTCCCCCTCCCCTTCCTCCCCCCTCCCCTTCCTCCCCCTTCCTCCCCTCTTCCTCCCCCTTCCTTCCCCCTCCCCTTCCTCCCCCTTCCTCCCCCCTTCCTCCACCCCTTCCTCCACCCCTTCCTCCCCTTCCCCTTCCTCCCTCTTCCACTCCCCCCTTCCTCCCCTCTTTCATTCCCCTTTCTCCCTCCACCTTCCTTCCCCCATTCCCTCCTCCACCCTTCCCTCCTCCCCCTTCCTTCCTCCCCCCTTCCTTCCTCCCCCTTCCTTCCTCCCCCTTCCTTCCTCCCCCCTTCGTTCCTTCCCCCCCCCTTCGTTCCTTCCTCCCCCCTTCGTTCCTTCCTCCCCCCTTCCTTCCTCCCCCTTCCTTCCTCCACCCACTGCCCCCGTTTCCTTCCTCCCTCCACCACAGGCCCCCCATCCTTCCTCCCCTCCAGCCCCCCTTCCGCCCCCCTTCCTTCCGCCCCTTCCTTCCTCCCCCCATTCCTCCCTCCCTCCCCCTTCCACTCCCCCTTCCAGTCCCCCTTCCTCCCCCCTCCCCTTCCTCCCCCTCCCCCTTCCTCCCCCCTTCCTTCCCCCTCCCCTTCCTCACCCTTCCTCCCCTTCCTCCCCCCTTCCTCCCCCCTTCCTCCCCCTTCCTCCCCCCTTCCTCCCCCCTTCCTCCCCCCTTCCTCCCCCTTCCTTTCTCCCCCCTTCCTTTCTCCCCCTTCCTTTCTCCCCCATTCCGTT